>NW_018476471.1:0-1156 GCF_002113885.1 Mizuhopecten yessoensis | reverse complement strand
GTCACTAATTAGATGACGAGGCATTTGGCTATTAAGACAGAACGACAGGCGAGCCTTTCGTTCCTTTTCGGGTATACCCCCCGTGGGTTGTCATGGAATCATTGCTCGCGCCTTCCGTCCTCACCAGGCGAGGTCGGAGCGAGACTGTTCAGCGTTGCTTGGACTAACGAGATTTCTGAGCACCCCACTGAGGGACCCTCGCACTGCCAGGAACGGGACTTGTGCCACATCTGACGGGGTCTTCACAACAGTCAGGTTATGTGTGCGGCAAGTCTAGGTTTGGGGGATGGGGGAGATCATGGCAAGTAAATCAGGTGAACCAATAGCCTTGGGCACCAGTCACTCCATGCCATCAACTGTTACGCTACAATATGCGTAACACTATGCGCTTCACGTATGCGCATAGTGATTGGAAGTGCAAATACTCGGTCGCCTAGATCCCGTCACAATTGGTTGGGAGGGGCCTGGTAAGGGGCGTGACGCTCCCCAAACTACGGCCATTTGGGATTTGAGAACCCGATCAGTTGAACAGCACACCTAAACCACTAGACCAAAGCCAGTTGCGCTGAACAACCTTCCACACTGCTTCGGCGAGCCGATCTAGGACCGACCGCCGTTATGGGCAACCTGTGTACGCCCGACTAGGGTGTCGGACTGAGGCTCTGACTGTACGCCGTCATGTAACACCATCAAAGCGTGCCTAGCCCCGCCACGAGCCGGCGCATTATATCCAGTGATTACAGTCCCTTACAAGCGTGAAACGGTTGGCTCGCCGTCCGATACACCTACCTAAGAAACCCCACCGCAAACGATAGTGCTACCGCAGACAATGGTGCCACGTCGGTAGGCATCCCGGTACCGACTAGGATTTTGTTTTCATCAACTCTCACCACGAGAAGGTACCTTGCCAAGACTGGACTCTCTGGTCACCCTTAAAACCAGGAGCTTTAATGCACATGCTTCCACCGTGAGCATCAAAGCCGTAGCCGTGCCATCAAACTGCGGTGCGCATCCCACACATACGGGTTACCCCCGCCAACAAACCATCGGCTGCTAAGTGTACCGCTGTGAGGCTGTCGTACACAGTGGGCTAAGGAGCACTTCCGTATGAAACCTTAAGAGAGTCATAGTTACTCCCGCCGTTTACCCGCGCTTG
>NW_018476470.1:0-1156 GCF_002113885.1 Mizuhopecten yessoensis | reverse complement strand
ATGAATTATCAATTGGTTTTATTAAATATGATTGCAAAGAAAAATGGTCTATTAGATGTTGATAAAGGAATCCTTTCGGAGTTGTTCGGATATTAGTTAATATTTCCTGCCGGTAAAAGTCAAAAAGTCTTTGCTCAATGATTGTATAGATATTTCTATCATTTCTAACATTTTCCCAAAGGTAAGTTAAACCTAATTTGTTGAGTTCTGTGCGGATATCAAGAATCAAATTATCATTAGACAAAATTCTTTCCTCGTAACATGTTTTTAAAAAGCAATTATTCGAAGTTTTTAATTTTAACCAATATTTAAGAACTTTCAGTTTTCTACATACAGACAATGGTAATCTTCCTAGCTCACAATAAACTAAATTATTACACGTACTCTTCTTGACTCCGAGTAGCCTTTTACAGAAATGTATGTGTATCTTTTCAACATCAAGAGCTTTATGAAAGCCCCATACTTCTGCACTGTAACTTAAGACGCTATTAATATAAGTGTCGAATACAGAACATTGTGTTTTGATATTAAAATTATGATTTTTGAACTTATTACAAAGCGCATAATATGCCTTATTACCCTGATCTGCAACATGCTTTTGAGTGACATAAAATTTACCATTGTAATTAAAGAGCATGCCTAAGTAATTAAACTGGTCGACGACTTGGAGCTCTTTAGTGTCGTTAAACCATTTTTCGTTGTTTCGTATCCCGCAACCATTCCTGAAAACTACTATTTTCGTCTTATCAGTGTTCAAATTGAGTTTGTACTTGTTATTATATGATTTCAGAGCTTCCAGAATATGTTGTAACTTTTCTGGCGTTTCTGCAAATAGCACCATATCGTCAGCATACATTAAAAGAAAAATGTTAATTAAATTAATTTCAATAGATGGACAACCTTCTTTTATAAAATGAATTTCACAGTCATTGACGAACATGGAGTATAAAATGGGTGACAGAATTTCACCCTGAAATAGACCGATTGTATTTGAAAAAAAATCTGAATACAGACCATTGTGCTTTACACATGACTTAACTGAACTATACAACGATTGAATTATACGTAACATTTTCCCTCTAACACCCTGCATAATCAATTTGCTCCACACATGAGATCTGTCGATTAAGTCAAAAGCTTTCTTGTAATCAACAAA
>NW_018476469.1:0-1156 GCF_002113885.1 Mizuhopecten yessoensis | reverse complement strand
CTGTTGTCTTCCTAGGCACCCGTCACCATATGACCCTGACTGTTGACTCCCTAGGCGCTCGTCCCCATATGACCCTGACTGTTGTCTTTCTAGGCACCCGTCCTCATATGACCCTGGCTGTTGTCTCCCTAGGCTACCGTCCTGATATGATCCTGGCTGTTGTCTCCTTAAGCACCCGTACTCATATGACCCCGGCTGTTGTCTCACTAGACTCTCGTCCTCATTTGATCCTGGTTGTTGTCTCCCTAGGCACTCGTCCTCATATGACCCTGACTGTTGTTTTCCTAGGCACCAGTCCTCATACGACCCTGGCTGTTGTCTCCCTAGGCACTCGTCCTCATATGACCCTGGCTGTTGTGGTTCCCTATGCACTCGTACTCATATGACCATGGCTGTTGTCCAGACACCCGTCTTCATATGACCCCGGCTTTTGTCTCCCTTGACACCAATCCTCATATGATCCTTGCTCTTCCTAGGCATTCGGCCTCATATGACCCTGGCTGTTGTCTCTCTAAGCACCCGTCCTCATATGACCCTGGCTGTTGTGTTTCCCTATGCACTCGTCCTCATATGACCATGGCTGTTGTCCAGACACCCGTCTTCATATGACCCTGGCTTTTGTCTCCCTTGACACCAATCCTCATATGATCCTTGCTGTTGTCTCCCTAGGCACCCGTCCTCATATGACCCTGGCTTTTGTCTCACTAGACACCCGTCCTCATACGACCCTTGCTGTTGTCTCCCCAGGCACCCGTCCTCATAGGACCCTGGCTGTTGTCTCCCTAGGCACCCGTCTCCATATAACCCTGGCTGTTGTCTCCCTAGGCACTCGTCCTCATACGACCCTGNCATATGACCCTGGCTGTTGTCTCCCTAGGCACCCGTCATCATATGACACTGGCTGTTGTGTCTTCCTAGGCACCCGTCATCATATGACCCTGGCTGTTTTCTCCCTAAGCAACCGTCCTTATATGACACTGGCTGTTGTGTCTTCCTAAGCACCCGTCCTCATATGACCCTGGCTGTTGTGTCTCCCTAGACACCCGTACTCATATGACCCTGGCTTATGTCTCCCTTGACACCCGTCCTCATATGACCCGGGCTGTTATATCTCCCTATGCACTCGTCCCCATATGATCCTGACTGTTGTCTTCGT
>NW_018476468.1:0-1155 GCF_002113885.1 Mizuhopecten yessoensis | reverse complement strand
GGACAAACTCAAAATCTACATCCTGTGGTCAAATGATCTCCTAGTGACTGCAGGGTTGAGTTATTTTGATACGTAAAAAGGGAAAGATAAATTGAGCAAAGTAGTTTCAGTTGCCTTTCACACACTTTCCCCCTCATTGGAAATTTGAAATGAGGGTGAGATCTCCCTCATTGGAGGTTTCAGAGGTTGACACCTATGCTTTTACAGGGAAAAATCTAGGAAATTGTAAATAATTTTCCAGATTATATTTTAGGAAATTGTAAATAATTTTCCAGATTATATTTATTTTTTCCAAAGTAAAAGTATATATTATCATTTTTCTTGGATTTGAAAAGAAGTAAAATATATACAGAGTACATGATTTATAAAAAACTTCCCAAAAAATCCAAATCCTTACCTGTTTTGTCACAGCAGTTGTGATTGGACAATATCAAGGTGAACGTGGATTTATAAATAACCTGCTGCATTTTCATGATTCCTTTTCACAGTAGAGTAATCCAACAGAATGGTAGTTTATAAATCTTTTAATCTCCAAACATATTTTCACACAAGGTGTTCTGAACTGTCTCGATGTTGTATTGCTTCACTTCTTTACATCAAAATCTGTCAGTGACCTTTGACCTTTCTCCATCCTGAACTGATCATGAATTGTAAAGGATAATTTTGACTTTTTTTCACAAGTGCACAACTGAAGAAATGACTATAAGACAATGATATTTCAAATTATCACCGTGGAACACAAACAACACGTCTGGAAATTATTCAACCTTTGACTCATCGTACTATTAATTATGTTTCCAATTATTCTCCTGATATTTCAATACCTCTTGATCTACCCCTAAATTCCACTGACATTCTGACCTACTCTTCAGGTCTCTGTGTACTCATTCTCCTTCTTCAATCATTAGACTGTACTAAATTTATCATAAAATTTAAATTACTGCAGGTGAATATTTTTCATCAAATTCACTATAAAATGGACTCATAATTCCTTTCAGGGGAGATAATCTGCTGATAAGTGTCATAAAAAACACACACAAAGTACAACAAAGTGTTCTGATATAAAATCTTGAGAGTCCTTAGGTAACCAATAATTTTAATGATTTTAAATGACAGAAAAAGTTTTTTATGATCAGTGTCACAATTTCAACTACT
>NW_018476467.1:0-1155 GCF_002113885.1 Mizuhopecten yessoensis | reverse complement strand
ACACAGTACCACTGGAGGTGTATCAACACACTTCACAGATACACAGTAGCACCGGAGGTGTATCAACACACTACACATATACACAGCACTATTGAAGGTGTATCACTATGCTATTAGTTGTTCGGTAATTATATTGTTTTGTCAGTTGATTTGTATGAGATATGTTTGTTTCTCAGAATTTAGAAAAATTGGGGTCGTGCTTTCGATTTGTTGGAATGTGGGAATGTGACACACTATGTTCAAAGTATAAAGGAATGTCGATGTCAGGTATTGTGCTCAATATGTAATGGAATGTAGAAATATCTCTTCTTGTCAGTTGATAAATAAATGGGGTGGTGCTCAATGTTTTTAAGAATATAGACATATGGGATTGTGTTTCCAGTTTACCAGTTGATGTATTGGGTGGTTCTCTGTGTATGTATGGAGATGTATGTGTTTGGTGTGCACCTCGTTTGCATGAAGATGTATGTTTGGATGTCCGCAACACAGTTTGGTAAATAGATGTATGGAGATAGATGTTTTCATTGCAATTACACCAGAAACACAGGACTTCGAGGGTCAGCTATTACGTTATTTGCTTCCTGTGATACCATGAGATCTATAGGCTATATCACCATCGTAGTCAATCATGCGTTATGCTATCGACTTTGTGGTCAGCCAGGCATACAACTTCCTCAAGCTCACAATGTGTTTGCTGACCTCCACTTTCCATATTGGTATTCCAAGCTTCTGTTTTTAGTATTCTGTTATCAAAGGCCCCTACACACTTCAACGGGGAATTGTCCGAAACCATGCATGCCTAGTTAAGTGTTTATTGATAGATTTTCATTTGGGAATGAAATTAAGTCAGTATAAACTGTGTTGTTTATTTGGTTCAAGATGAATTTTCATGTGAAGTTATTGTGCATCATGCAATTTATATTCATCTGAGTGGAAAAAATACTGTCCAAAAGATGGTTTAACTACAAGCAGCCTCTGCAACAGTGAGTAGTAGTTTGAGTCCTCTTGACAACTGTTTAAGAATTAGAAGGGGAAACTTTCGTGTGTGGAAATGTTCACTTTTAGACCCTTTAATCAAAATTGCGGTGTGAAAATATTTGCATTGACAATGGTTCTGAAGTTTGGTTTACAGTAAATTTACATTATATTTTTTTT
>NW_018476466.1:0-1155 GCF_002113885.1 Mizuhopecten yessoensis | reverse complement strand
ATATGTAAACCCTTAATGACCCCCCACATTTATTTCCCTTGTGATACTCACATGTAAACCCCTTGTGACCCCCACATGTAGGACCCTTGTGTTCTAATACTCAAACTAAAATGTTGTGCCCGAGCCCAATTTCTTGTTTCTGTGATTAATGTAGAAAACTTCACAGCTGTCGATGATTTGGAAGAATCTAGGAAAGACTTATAAGCAGAATTTTTATTTCCACTGTTTGCATTTGACTTTTCGACTATGTTACATGATTCAGGCGTGCTAATTACAAGGAAGTTGGTTTCAGCGAAGAATCCAAACTTCAATATATATGAGAATGATTTCATGAATATCGGCCCTGGTTTCTCAAATGCTCCCTTGGGGGCCTATCTGAAGATTTTTCCTGAATGATATGAAAGTTTGCTACAATAATGTGACATGAATCAGGATTGCCTTGATACATATATAGCAGCAATGGAAACACTTCAGGAAACAAATCTTCATATTTCCTTATAGAATTAATAAATTTGTATGCATCTATATTTTTATATATATGGTTCAATCTTATGAAGACTTAAGTTAGTGTACCATTTTCAGATGTAGACATACAAAATCAACAATCCTAATATAGTTGATTAACACTAATCATAAGTTTTAAAGCCTTATGGCAATCTTTAGGCAATTACATTGAATGTCTTTGTTTTGGTTAAAACGAAATTTTACCTTATGACACAACAAAATCAATAGAATAAGTAGATATAATAGCATTACAGTTATAAGGGGAGATCAAGTACATAAAGATCTCCCCTTATATCAGCAAAGCATTCTAGGTCACAGAAAGAAAAATATTAGATATGATATTTTGGGAAACCGTCACCTGTTCATGTATATATCTAAACATGATGACGAGCACATATATATATTAGGATTGACCTTCATTTTGATCACATATTCGATAGTATAAACACTGTTGGCGATGAACCTACTCTATGGTGGCACCATATGTGAAACATGCTCTAATATACACTACTTTATACGCAGTAAGAATTTATATAATTACAAAGCTGAAGAAGGGAGAAATGTAAATATAAAACTTTTTATGCATACCATAAGTGAAGGATATAAGAGGCTTATATCTTACTTAAAACATGTCCCCTATTGTATCAATTG
>NW_018476465.1:0-1155 GCF_002113885.1 Mizuhopecten yessoensis | reverse complement strand
AAATCAGGATAATTTACATTAACACAGTTTTGGTACCGGTAATATACTGTGTGGGTTATGGAGCAGTAAGTACCAATGACTGTCTAAGTAATGACATGGATCAAGCTAAACTACAAAAATAAATAATTTCATATCATCACGCTCTATAGAACATACCAGGGTAGGTAATTAACCATGGTAATTGAGCAGCTCCTATTTATAACAACACCTAGGAATGTTGGTTATCATACCTTTACAGCTAGTATCACTGATTGATTTAGAGTTCGGAATATTGTTCTGTTTCCTAATGCTTCTTAATGTTTGTATTTTGCAGATGGGAGGAGAGGCGCACAGCAAGTGGGCGTGTACATTATGTCAATCACCTGACCCGTAGCACCCAATGGGCACGTCCTACAAGGTATGTCGTTACCTATTTCTGTATGACAGATACACATGTTAATTACACAAATAACAGTACTGTACAAATTACACTTTGATTTCTAATTTAAAAAATTAAATCTGGTATCATAGTTATATTAAGCAGATAGATTTATTGTCATATTGTCAAGAGTTTATTTATCTTGAAAATAGAATAAGATACATTAAAAAATACCCAAATTCACCTGAATTACCTGGTACTATCAAAGTTACAGTACACAGAAAATTTCTCCAGTGATTCAAGAGAATAAATTGTTCTGTTTCACTTGAAATTTCGGGAGAGGGGGTTATTTGTTGAGGACAAACAAGTATTTGCATGCAGTAGACTTTGGTGTTCAAGACCCTGATTATTTTGAGAAATAATCCTTAATTTTTCAATACAGGAAGAAGCAGAAGTAACAATCATCTAATTTCTATGTTTTGACATGACTTGGACCTAGGGCTAATATGTTGTGCTTATTTTCAGACCAGCATCTGAGTTTGTACGAAACAACACAGTCACTAGTGCACACAGCCGGCAACCGTCAACAAATAGTGGTAACCATGACAACAACACAAGTAGCTCTTCTAACAACAATAACGAGGACAGTGGAACAGTCAACCCCCCACTACCACGTCGGCGATCCACGCGGCACCGAAATTACCTCAATCGTTCTCATCTACACAATGCAGTCGACCTGCCCAGTGGCTATGGTAAGTTAGTTTTATAGCCAAAAAAGATATACATTATTGTAATAT
>NW_018476464.1:0-1155 GCF_002113885.1 Mizuhopecten yessoensis | reverse complement strand
CTTGCAGCAAAAGACATACAAACACAAACAAGATCTATTGATGCTGAATTAAATCAAATTGTAAATGACAAACTTGATCAGTACCAGGGGTTACTAGATCTCAAGACTGTCTCTGAATCAAGTTATTTTCCAAATATAAGTCTATGATACACAATGTAACGAAAAACCAGAAAGAAAGATTCCGACAAGTCTCACGAGAAGTATTATTTAAATTAGTTTCAGCTAATAAATGCTTAGAAAAGTATAGGAACACAAAAGATTTGAAAAACAGACTCCAGGCTATGGAATTTATGTCTTCATGTAGAAATGCTGCAATGGAGCTTGTAAACAATCCTATTGCTACAGATGATACACATTTCAAAAAGTTTATAGAAACTAATGAGGTGTGTCATTTAATGCATCTACACAGGAACACATCTTGTTCTGGCTAAATACTTTCTCCAATCAACCTAGTTACGAATTCGTGACATTTGAAGTCTAAGATTGTATTTTCTGATATTACAATGCCATGAACACTGGTGTATTTTCTATTCTTTGAGTAGTCTATCGCTCTTTCTATAATGAATTTAAAGTCTGCACTGTGCCCAAGAGTTTCGTTGCATATAGAATTTATAGCATTAAAATTATATTTTGTTTCTGGGCATTGATCCATGGTATCTAGCGCAAGCTTGAATGCAATCATTTTATCTTTTAGCATTTGTAAACTCCTTAAGTATTTTTGCTAGTCCTGGGAGGCTAAATGCCTTAAAAATATCCTTTCCAAGCTCATGTTTTAGGAGTTTAGACTTTAATTTAAAAACATCAGTTACAGTAGCACGTGATTTTGTATCTATTATAAGCTCTCTTTTGTTTTTCCCTGTGCCAGAATACACTACAAAATCTGCTATGTATTTACAAACTGACATTTTATACGTCTTTTGAACGTGCAAAACCAATCCTTTACCTTGGCAATAGTTCTTCAGCCAGCAATAATGAAGCCTTTCCTTCATTGAGTCAAACTTCTTTCCGTCTGCTTCACACTTTATATTATTAAATTTTTTGGCAACCTTCATATTAAAACTAAGGTAATTTGATGTTTAATTTGAGTAATACTAGGCGTATCGTTTGTTGTCAATTATTCTTCAATTCAGGGCGTTAGATTGGGGCGTGAGATTA
>NW_018476463.1:0-1155 GCF_002113885.1 Mizuhopecten yessoensis | reverse complement strand
TAAAGAACTATGTAAATCAGCTAGTAGAGCACTTACAGCTTTATAGGTGATATACAGATATTCTTTAGGTGCCTCTCGTCGAGCAAGTAACGTGGCACTACGAGGCGATATGGGATGGCACTCTTGTAACGTCAATCAGTTTTTAGAAACAATACGTTTATTGTTAAGAATAAAATCTTGTGATGATAACAGACTCATGAAAAAGGTTCATACATGGTCAGTGGGCCTGAAAAAATCTCGGGACTCTAGAATTTTAAAAACGAATAATGATAAGAATTTAAATGACATCGTCAACTCAAATTTTTCTGTCAAACACAGGATTGGAAAAGTGAAAGAAAAGTTAAATATTCTAGATGCTGACGAATGGTACAAATCGGTGTGGAATGATAGCTTAAATGCAAATGGTAATAAATTAAGAACCTACAGAACGTTTAAATCAGAGCTAAGACCTAGCTCATTTGTCAAACTGGTTCGCCAGAAAAGCAAACGAAGGGTGCTATTTAATTTTAGATGCGGCTCGCTACCCCTAGCAGTTGAAACTGGTAGATTCGCCAAACCGGTGATTCCTCTTCAAGAACGCATATGTAAATTGTGTACAAATGTAAATAACTGTATAAAAGGTGAATTCCACTTTTTAATGAAATGTACTGTGTATAATGATATTAGATCAACTCTATTTGATGTGGTAAAAAAACATATGTACCGATTTCACTAATCTTAGTGATGCAGACAAATTCAAGTCCTTAATGTCTTCTGAGGAACTACAAATACCACTAGCAAATGATTTGTATAACATGTACAGACGACGCAGTTCTTTGTGCGTCTAGTATTTTACTACAATGCAAATAATTAATTAGTGTCTCGTAAGCCGTATCCGGCTGAGTATCACATTAAATTACATGTTTTATTTAAAAATACATTTTTTACCAGGGATCAATGCAGGGGTTTGGTTTATAAGTGGGTAAGCTCCCTTTAACTTTGAAATATTCCTAAATATATTAAAGCCATTGATCAATGTTTAAAATTTATTTTTCTCTATCGTGTTTTAAAGTTGTAAATGTACCTTTGAGATGGGACTTCGAAAAGCCTTCGCTGGTAGGGACTGGCCCCACCGCTTGAAGCTAATCGTTTTCTCAATTTCCTTTTAACCTGTTA
>NW_018476462.1:0-1155 GCF_002113885.1 Mizuhopecten yessoensis | reverse complement strand
AAAGCCATGTATAGGTATCGCTTTTGCCAACATTGTATCATCCATCTCACCCAGACTCCCTATCTCAACTGGGGATGGATTTGATCCGTGGTGTCTTACAGCTGGCTTAGTGTACATGTAATAGATGAGCTGTCACGATGTCGAATGAGAAGTAGTTCAATGTACAAGATGCCTAATAGCTATTGATTGATTTATCTATCAATCTATTTATTCATTTACTTTTGAAAAACGCAACAGAAGTTTGAATAATCTACACACATTCATTTAGACGATGAAAAAACAAATATTGTTGCCCGATTCATACAATGTACGTGCGCGCACATTCTTAAACACATTCAAACGCAATCCGGATCACCTACATTGTGAGAGAATTAACACATATTTATCGATTTATTTATTTATTTATCGTTTACTTTTGAATCAGAAGAACTGATTTTATTGGAATTTCACAGAATTTATTCTAAACAAAGAGACGTTTACAAAAGACAATTTGCGTGGGATATACGTACACTGTATATAAAATATGTAAGTCATATCTACAAAGGATACTTTTCTTTGGCAAAGGGAGCATAGCACACGAACTTTTTACACAACAAAAAATGGTGCAGACAAAAATTGAGATACAATTGAAATTAATATCATTTCATAATCACATCTTGAAAAAAGGTAAAGACACGTTATAAGTCAATGAAAGTTGTTAAAGGAACACTCATTGTAATGACTGCTACAAAAACAGCTGTATTTATTGGAAGGTCATATAGAACGCCTTTTCCGCAAATATTTAGGCAATCTTTGATAAAAGATGTGAGCGATTTAACATCGTCATTAAGAGTATCACAAATAATATCGCTTGGAGTACCCAGCAGAGTGGCCACCTAGACTTCTCTGTCTGACTGGTCAAAAGACACATAAACATACACAGGATGTTTATTTACAAAACTCGTCAAAAGAGTATCCCGCAAATTTGCTAATTCTAATTCGCCGCAGTCTAACAAACAATGGGCGACTGCGTCTTCAAAAGTACCCTTGCAATTAGCGCAAAATAGTTCGCAATCAGGTGGAGCAATCCACATTTTGGAAACAGTTTTGCAAGTCCCAATAAAAGAAGGATGACATTTTGAAAAGTATCAGATCACTGAAGGTGTCATTTCAGGA
>NW_018476461.1:0-1155 GCF_002113885.1 Mizuhopecten yessoensis | reverse complement strand
TAATTAAGTCATAAACTATTGTTACCCCTTTCCTATACCATTCCCAATAAAATATACTCTTGATTTGTATTTTTATTGATTTATTATACCAAATGGGTGATTTGAGAATATTTACCTTTTTGTTTCCAAAATTTACCACTTTTTCAGCTAGCTTGCACCAGGGACGTATAATGTACTGTCCCTTCTTGCACCAACTTAATAGCACATCTTTCCAAAATAAATTTTTACAACTCTTCTGGCATTTTAGCATATAATCAGTACCACAATTAGCTATAATATTTCTATTTCCATATAACTTAAAAATAATATGCCACTTTCCTTCTGTTGTATATAGTCTCCTAATCCAGGTTAATTTTAAAGATTCTATAGATGATTGTAAATGTAGCATTTTTAGTCCCCCTTCCAGATAATTCTTAATAACAATGTCTCTTTTTATTTCATCTGATTTGCTGTTCCATAAAAAATTACAAAGTTCAGTATTCAGTTTTTTAATAAAGCATTCTTCTGGATTTGGTAAAGAAATAAAAAGATGATTAAACTGTGATATAAGAAGGGACTTTATAATATTAATTTTTCCTATTGGTGTTAAAATCCTTCTATTCCATACTTTTCGAGCGAGTTTCCTGTGACAAAACTAGCCGCTTATGATGGTACGTACATTTAAATTTCGTAGGTACAGTATTCCGAGTGTTAAAAAGAAACCTATTAACACGAAATTATCAATACAGACCTCATGTTTCCCTGTCCTAACAGTGGTGTACATTTATCAATATAGACCTCATGTTTCCTTGTCCTAACAGTGGTGTAAAATTATCGATATAGACCTCATGTTTCCTTGTCCTAACAGTGGTGTACAATTATCAATATAGACCTCATGTTTCCTTGTCCTAACAGTNTGTAAAATTATCAATATAGACCTCATGTTTCCTTGTCCTAACAGTGGTGTAAAATTATCAATATAGACCTCATGTTTCCTTGTCCTAACAGTGGTGTAAAATTATCAATATAGACCTCATGTTTCCTTGTCCTAACAGTGGTGTACATTTATCAATATAGACCTCATGTTTCCTTGTCCTAACAGTGATGTAAAATTATCAATATAGAACTCACGTTTCCTTGTCCTAACAGTGATGTAAAATTATCAATATAGACCTC
>NW_018476460.1:434-1155 GCF_002113885.1 Mizuhopecten yessoensis | reverse complement strand
CTTTTAAAAACAATCTCTTTCCATGTTTCACTCCTCGTTTGACATTTTATCTTCAAATTGTTGAAGTTTGTCAGTACCATTCAGAAGTAGAAGAAGTTCAACAGCAATCAGATATTACTATCTATATAAAGATAGACTACGTTATTCAATAGCAAGCAGATATAGCTATATATATAACGGTAGACTGTGAAGTTAAACAGCAATCATATATCACTATCTATATAAAGATAGACTACGTAATTCAATAGCAATCAGATAAAGCTATATATATAAAGATAGACTAAGGAATGCAATAGCAATCAGATATAGCTATATATCTATAAAGGTAGACTGTGAAGTTCAACAGCAATCAGCTATTACTATCTATACTATATAAAAATAGACTAAATAATTCAATAGCAATCAGATATAACTATATATATAAAGGAAGACTGTGAAGTTCAATAGCAATCAGATGTAATTTTGTATATAAAGGTAGACAGTGAAGTTCAACAGCAATCAGATATTACTATCTATATAAAGATAGACTAAGTAATTCAATAGCAATCAGATATAGCTATATATATAAAAGTAGACGGTTTAGTTCAATAGCAATCATATATAACTCTATATATAAAGGTAGACTGGGCAGGTCACTAGCAATCATATATAATTATCTTTATAAAGGTAGACTGTGCAGTTCAATAGCAATCAGATATAAACTATATATAAAGGTAGACTG
>NW_018476460.1:0-395 GCF_002113885.1 Mizuhopecten yessoensis | reverse complement strand
GTGCAGTTCAATAGCAATCAGATATAAACTATATATAAAGGTAGACAGTTCAGTTCAATAGCAATCAGATATAAACTATATATAAAGGTAGACAGTGCAGTTCAATAGCAATCAGATATAAACTATATATGAAGGTAGACTGTGCAGTTCAATAGCAATCAGATATAACTATATATCTATGAAGGTACACTGTGAAGTTCAACAGCAATCAGATATTGCTATCTATATAAAGATAGACTACGTTATTCAATAGCAATGAGATATAGCTATATATATAAAGGTAGACTGTGAAGTTAAACAGCAATCAGATATCACTATCTATATAAAGATTGACTACGTAATGCAATAGGAATCAGATAAAGCTATATATATAAAGGAAGACTGTGAAGTTCAAT
>NW_018476459.1:0-1154 GCF_002113885.1 Mizuhopecten yessoensis | reverse complement strand
TTACCAGGCATGGGCTTATTACCAGGCAAGGGCTTATTACCAGGCATGGCCTTATTATCAGACATGGGCTTATTACCAGGCATGGCCTTATTACACGCCATGGGCTTATTACCAGGCATGGCCTTATTACCGGATAAATACAGTAGTGGGATTAGATTTCCTTTGGTTATATATGGGCCTCAAACATTCTATTGACCTTGATTTTGTCGCTTTCAATTTCACTTTTTCAGGTCCATCAAAACCACATTTTCACTTTAAAAAAGTATGTAATATCTCATTTCTATATTTCCATGACCTCCCTCTTATTTGTTTTTTATAAAGTCTCATATTTCATGTAATGGTCAGTTCTTTGCCCCGTAGTTTTGCCTTTTTTAAATAGTTGAATTGGGCTCATTCTCATTAGAGAAACTTGATAGCTTGTAGAATGTAGCCTTTTGAAATGTATAAACACTTAGCGAGACAGTAGAAACAATATGCTTGGCAGGTATAATGACATATGCATATGGAAAGGAATGGCAACAGAATATTATCTAATATAATCAGGATTATACAATATAATTATGCATAAGTAATCTCAGAAACAATAAAATACATATCATTTAATGTTAAGTTGGCTGGCCAAAGACCATGATTACTAGATACACCTACCCACAAACATGATGTTGCCGCTGAAGAAAGTGAATTTCTCGGAGCCGTCCCCGAGTATATAACACTGCGCACAGTCTCCGACACAGGTCGCTGGCGTGCCGGTGTATTTACTCGCCAGGTCGTTACGATCCTTCAGAGACAATCCGACCCCGCTACCGAAGCTTCCCTCCTGGAAATCAAGTGTACAAAATAAATGTACTGAACGTTACAGGTGATCCAGTAAGTATAAAATATACTCAACATCTACATGTTAAGAAGAGTATAACATAAGGAATTATTAATAAGAGTACAGGTAGAAATAACTGAACTTTTACAAAACAAAATGCTATTTAGTTTCTTGACATTCTGTCAAAATATTAGAATTAAACACAATTATAAAATCAATTTGTTCAGAAAATCCGTTTTATGAAAACTTTTTTTTAGTTTGATCTATTTTACCGTTCATTGATGACGTCATATCTTAACATATTCCGTCTTTGCATATTGCAGAGTTATCTTCTCTTGGG
>NW_018476458.1:0-1154 GCF_002113885.1 Mizuhopecten yessoensis | reverse complement strand
TGAATGTTGACAATCGAGGGCATTCAACCTAAAACTTCCGGGGTAATGAATACAAGTACGCTGTATGATTTTAAAGAGTGATATTGAAATGTTGTCACCGGATAAAAAAGGTGATAAGGGAATTCTTGACATTCCCTTAGCAGCCGACTCCGTTTAGTAGTCCTGGAAAATTGTTAAAAAATGATTACATGGATGGTCAGTATGAGGGAGATAGACATAAGAAATACAACTCGATTGCTATTAATTCTGCAGGACGCGTTGTTTTGGCGGTATCTCTTCACAACAGACAGTCGTATGCGTACGTCAGCGAATAAAAAACCCCATCACCGACAGTATCAACAACACGCCTTCGAGGTGTATGGTAGATATGGTCCCTGTATAGTTTAGACAAGACATTTACACGGTCACGACATATCAATCAGGTAATCAATATTATCATTAGTACCTACACAGTGTCCTCTTAATGGCAGTTGTTGATACAGTTTGAAATGCTTCCTGCAACATTTTCTGAGGACAAACTTCCTGTAATTACCACAGAGTTGTGCATTATAGAATGGCCAAAGCCCCAGTGACTACATTTAACTACCTGTACGTAATTAGTTGATATCATATACTGTTTTTATATAATGTATTACCAGATAAAAAAAAATTAGACAGACTAAGATTAGAATATAATGTAAAATTCGAAATTACTGCGGTGTAGAAATACTTGCGGTTTTAGCATAAATTTGCACGAGGTAATATACTCGGAAAGAGCGCAGAGCAAAGGCACAGATATCATTCCGTTTGATACTACTTTCAATCCAATTAATGAGAGTGAGAAAATGAAATACATTGTTTCGAAAACAAGACGATACTATTTCATATTTACATTCTGTGTTGCATTTGCCTATATGTCGCTAGTAAACCAATTCCAGTATATGAGACTGCATATGCAATTTAGAGTGATTCGGTCAGTGTAGGAACATTCTAGGTTCGTTAGCATTTAGCAATATAGGTCATCTCAAAAATTAAAGCAACTTGATAAATTATGACAATATAAATTTATTATAAGATGTGTAGTTACCACAAAATTACTGTAAGAGCCATTCTAGATACGATATTACCAAGTTTGTCAACATCAGTACACAGGGGCTCGGTTTCGAGATTTTGAG
>NW_018476457.1:0-1154 GCF_002113885.1 Mizuhopecten yessoensis | reverse complement strand
GACCGTTTTTCTTTACCAAAAGTGCGTTGCGTTTCCGTTGCGTTTTGCGTTAAAACGGACAAGAAAAACGGTCCTGGGTCTGTAATAGGATAATAGAGAAAATTAAGACCACACCAAACTAATCATGGATATCAACTGTTTAGCTGTGCTTGGTTTATCCGCTGAATTTGACACAATTGATATTGGCATAATCTTTAAATGTCTGGAATATGCATAGGTATCTCCTGAACGACTTTCTTGGACCAAGTCATATTTGAAAGACAGGAGGCAACGAGATGCTATAGGCAATGCGGTCTCAAATGAGATTTATCTATTTTTTTGTATTCCGCAAGGATCTGTGATGAGAACAAGAACATGCACCTCTAATACATGTACATATATACTGTCCCGTTATAATAAACAATACATTTCTTCTATAGGGGAAAGATGAATGTTAAAATAATTGTCACTCTCCCATTATTTCATCCTTATTGCCTTTTTAAGGGCGATAGTCAACGATGAAATGTAGATGTAAGTACCATCCATTTGTTTTTTAATTATATCGACGTTAATTAGTTTCACCGTTGACTTTCGCCATTGAAAAAGTATATTAATTCAATTTAAAGGGTGTTTGTTCGACTTCAGTATCTCAACGATACTCAGTACGTTAAAAGGAATCCAGACAAAACAGAATTCAATCTCTTTACACGGAAACTCAAGTAATTCTTATCCCAAACGCACACTTCTGCAGGAACGGGGAAGAATATGCCTGGTGTATGTCACTGTATGTTTTAACAGGCGACCAATGCAGTCTCGGAGATTTTTTCTTTGTCTTCTGCTTAAGGAACACAAGAAACCAAAGCTAACCTGCTGCGGCCAATGTAACACTACGGATCTACAATGACATATACTTTCTTCTCACTCCTCTAACCTTTTGTTTTCGGTGTTGTCTCCCTGCTTTCCCGTTTCCACATGACTTTACCCATTGCGAAGACGCCTGAAAATATAACAGACCTCCGGTCTAGTTAAGAGTTTGAACTGCTATCCCAATAGCGCCGGGAAGAACAATTTATACCCAATTGCGCCGATAGGGACGAATTATACCCAACAGCGCCGGGAGGAACAATTTATACCCAACAGCGCCGATAGGGACAATTTATACCCCAAAGCGCCGG
>NW_018476456.1:0-1154 GCF_002113885.1 Mizuhopecten yessoensis | reverse complement strand
GGGAATGGAAGTCAACCTCGGGGAATGGAAGTCAATCTCGGGGAATGGAAGTCGACCTCGGGGAATGGAAGTCGTTATCGGAGAATGTAAGTCAACCTCGGGGAATGGAAGTCAATCTCAGGGAACGGATGTCTTACAGCACACACAACATCATAATTAAATTTAGATTTTAATGAGATATTTGTATTCGAAAGTGATATGACAAAAGTGTCTAAACAAATTTTATCAAATTCTTGTGCATTCTCATGGTAGGGTTCTGTGCTAAAGTTGAATACTCTAAACTTTCCCATTAAGTTGTCATGTGAGAAATATCCACAGCATCAATAACTGGTGCTTTGATAGAGATTTCCCCCGGCGCTAATATGCGTTCAACAGAAACTCTATGATTATTTATTCCTATTCCGATCACTTTGAAATGTCCTGACAGGTCCTTCAGGTGTTTTAAAAACACACACTTTTGATTCAGTTCAATACCTTATTAACAATCTCTTTGACATTTTATTTGGTGGATCATTTGAAACGGTTCATCTTTTATATATGATCTTCCTATAGATAGGTGTTCTGGTAAGTACTATAGTTGAGATATCACGAACAGTGTATCAATGAGTAATATACAACAGCAGCAAATAATTGCGCTTCAATAAAGTATTGATAATGACATTGTCATTTAATGTCAGTTTCTTTTGTCCAATAAGGCCGACATGATGGTGACGATTTCGTGTCACAGCCCGATCGTACCAATACACCAAAACGTTTGTGACACGTACACAATCTGTATGTGTTCCAAATATTTTATTAACCTCACTAATATATACCTTATAGAATGCACTATGTTTACCGGAAGGAAAGCACTATAAGCACAGGGGCAGTTGTTAAACAATGTGTTAGCGTAACAGCATGGTATATAAATACACGTAGCGGTGTAACCGTAGCTGTTTAAAGTATTCAATATGTGTTAGCTCCTTGTATCCTACAATATAACATCTTTACTCGTCTATGGCATTGCTACTTTATAATTATTACAAGTTCAGATGACATCCATATCAGATATGACTGCCGCTGCCCACGTGTGGACGTGATCATTATTACCACATCCCAATAATTGTAACGTTAGATACCACAACCTCCTGGAGACGCCTGTTCTATTCATGGAA
>NW_018476455.1:0-1154 GCF_002113885.1 Mizuhopecten yessoensis | reverse complement strand
CAGTTACCACTTCAGGAGCCTACATTACAGTAATCGCTTTCCCAGTCCAACGCTACAGTTATTTCTTTCTCAGCCCTTCAATACAGTTATCGCTTGCCCAGACCTTTGAAACAATAACATGAATCTCTTTCCCACCCCTTTTCTACTGTTATTTCATTCCCACACATTCATTACATTTATCACTTTCCAAGCACAACACTACAGTTACCACTTCCATAGTCCTACACTACAGTTACCACTTCCCAAGCCCTTCATTACAGTAACTGCAACCCAAGCCATACACTACTATCATCGCGTCCCGAACCCTACACTACAGTTATTTCTTTCCAAGACCTACACTACAGTTACCACTTCCAAAGCCCCTCACTACAGTTATTTCTTTCCCAGACCTACACTAGAGTTACCACTATTCCATCCCTACACTACGGTTATTTCTTTCCTCGCCCTACACTACAGTTACCACTTTCTAAGCCCTACACTACAGTATCTACTTCCCCAGCCCTAGATTACTCTTACCACTCTCTCAGCCCTACACTACATTAATTACTTACCCAGCCCCACACTTCAGTTACCACTTCCCTAGCCCTACACTACAGTTACCACTTCCCAAGCCCTACACTACAGTTACCACTTCCAGAGCCTACATTACAGTTATCGCTTATCCAGCCCAACACTACAGTTATTTCTTGCTAAGCCCTTCAATACAGTTATCGCTTGCCCAGCCCTTTAAAACAATAACATGTATGTATTTACCACCCCTACACTACAGTTATTTCTTTCCCAGCCCTTCATTACAGTTATCACTCACCAAGCCCTATACTACTGTTATTTCTTTCCCTACTATACACTACAGTTACCACTACCAGAGCCTACATTACAGTTATCGGGTTCCCAGCCCAACACTACAGTTATTTCTTTCTCAGACCTTCAATACCGTTTTCGCTTACCCTGCACTTTAAAACAATAACATGTATGTCTTTCCCACCCCTACACTACTGTTATCTCTTTCCCAGCCCTTCATTACAGTTATCACTTTCCTAGCCCTACACTACAGTTACCACTTCCCAAGCCCTACACTACTGTCATCGCGTTACCAACTTTACACTACCGTTATCTCTTTCCCTACCCTACACTACAGTTACTACTTCCCAAGG
>NW_018476454.1:0-1154 GCF_002113885.1 Mizuhopecten yessoensis | reverse complement strand
ATATATATATATATTAACCTGTAACTGTGATTTAGATTCGGTACTCTACCGGTGTATGATTGCATGCAACTCAACTATTTTAATAGTGAATGGCTCATTTTATAGTGTCGATGATAATATGTTTCAATATGTTTATTTTATTGTTGATTAATGCGATGAATTGATACGGAAATAGATAAATATCACGTCTCCCCATTATGTCTGTACTGATTAACCACAAGGTTAAAATAAAGAGAGAATGAAGGAATGAAAGAAACACGGAGTCCGATCCTGCCCCGATCCATATCAATAAGCAATACTCTTATTTCGCTACAATTCTTTTATCAAATATATCTTATACCCGATACGCATAATTAAATAAATATATATATATACATATAAGTTAATTCGATCCTCCCGCGATCATGTTTTTGCATTTTTTTTTATACCCGATAAGGATAATTAAATATATACAATAAATATATATATATATATAAGTCCGATCCTGCCCCGTTTCTGTCCGCTCCTGTTAATCGTCGCCCGTTCCTGCCCAATCCATATCGTATAATACTCTTAATTCCTTGCAATTCTTTTATCAAATATTATCTTATACCCGATAAAAAAAATCAAATAACACATAAGATATATTTTAGTGCAGTTGCTATATATTCTATATGTATATTTAAACTCTATGTATTTTATACTTTAAGGGGCATAATTCCAAAAGATACCCTACCTAAATGACGGTAATAGTGAAAGAGAAGGAGAGTGTGAGCCAGACAGTCACTTGAAGACTTTAATACTGACTGAGAGCTGTGCTAGCTCACCGACTTATATAAACAAAACATCGCAATTTGCACGTGCATCCATGTAATTCACGCTCAAATACCCGGAACACTTCCGGTAGGTTCCGAATGACACTTTATTACTTCCGGAAATCAGGAAAAAACCCAAAACATGCAGACGAAGTTCGGTAAGCAAAAAGCCTACATAATCGTACTCAAAGGGTTAGTTTAATCAGGGACAGTATATAGAGAGGATTGGCGACTCTGCCCCAGTCAAGATTCTATGGCACGTCACTTTTGTGTTTGTTCACCAAACCGCGAAGTCATCGAGAGTCTCTCGATCAGCCCACAGGGCCACGTTACAATCACACATATGCTATACTGATACGG
>NW_018476453.1:0-1154 GCF_002113885.1 Mizuhopecten yessoensis | reverse complement strand
ACAATGTTTTACCTGTCAGTGTGATCTTTTGGTACAATGTTTTACTTGCCAGTGTGATATGTTTGTTTTACCTGTCAGTGTGATCTTTTGGTACAATGTTTTACCTGCCAGTGGGATCTTCTGGTACAATGTTTTACCTGTCAGTGTGATATGTTTGTTTTACCTGTCAGTGTGATCTTTTGGTACAATGTTTTACTTGCCAGTGTGATATGTTTGTTTTCCCTGTCAGTGTGATCTTTTGGTACAATGTTTTACTTGCCAGTGTGATATGTTTGTTTTACCTGTCAGTGTGATCTTCTGGTACCATGTTTTACCTGTCAGTGTGATATGTTTGTTTTACCTGTCACTGGGATCTTTTTGTACAATGATTTACCTGTCATTGTGATCTTTTGGTACAATGTTTTACCTGTCAGTGGGATCTTTTGGTACAATGCTTTACCTGCCAGTGGGATCTTTTTGTACAATGTTTTACCTGTCAGTATGATCTTTTGGTACAATGTTTTACCTGTCAGTGTGATCTTTTGGTACAATGTTTAACCTGTCAGTGTGATCTATTTGCACAATGTTTATCTGTCAGTGTGATCTTTTGGTACACTGTTTTACCTGTCAGTGTGATAGTTTTGTACAATGCTTTACCTGTCAGTGTNTTTGTACACTGTTTACCTGTCAATGGGATCTTTTTGTACAATGTTTACCTGTCAATGGGATCTTTTTGTACAATTTTTTACCAGTCAGTGGGATCTGTTTGTACAATGTTTTACCTGTCAGTGTGATCTATTTGTACAATGTTTTACCTGTCAGTGTGATCTTTTTGTACAATGTTTATCTGTCAGTGGGATCTGTTTGAACAATGTTTTACCTGTCAGTGGGATCTGTTTGTACAATGTTTTACCTGTCAGTGTGATCGATTTGTACAATGTTTTACCTGTCACTGGGATCTTTTGGTACAATGTTTTACCTGTCAGTGGGATCTGTTTGTACAATGTTTTACCTGTCACTGGGATCTTGTGGGCCAATGTTTTACCTGCCAGTGTGATCTTTTGGTACAATGCTTTACCGGTCAGTGTGATCTTTTGGTACAATGTTTTACCTGTCAGTGTGATCTGTTTGTACAATGTTTATCTGTCAGTGTGATCTTTTGGTACAATGTTTTA
>NW_018476452.1:0-1154 GCF_002113885.1 Mizuhopecten yessoensis | reverse complement strand
GTACTGCAGAAGTGTACTGCCTTGGGAGGAGTACTGCAGTCTACTACTGCTTTGGGAGGAGTACTGCAGAGGTCTACTGCCTTGGGAGTAGAACTGCAGAAGTTTACTGCCTTGGGAGGAGTTCTGCAGTAGTCTACTGCCTTGGGAGGAGAACTGCAGAAGTCTACTGCCTTGGGAGGAGTACTGCAGTCTACTACTGCCTTGGGAGGAGTACTGCAGTCTACTACTGCCTTGGGAGAAGTACTGCAGAAGTCTACTGCCTTGGGAGGAGTTCTGCAGTAGTCTACTGCCTTGGGAGGAGTTCTGCAGTAGTCTTATGCCTTGGGAGAATTACTGCAGTAGTCTACTGCCTTGGGAGGAGTACTGCAGTAGTCTTCTGCCTTGGAAGGAGTTCTGCAGTAGTCTACTGCCTTGGGAGGAGAACTGCAGAAGTCTACTGCCTTGGGAGGAGTACTGCAGAAGTCTTCTACTGCCTTGGGAGGAGTACTGCAGCAGTCTACTGCCTTGGGAGGAGTTCTGCAGTAGTCTTCTGCCTTGGGAGTAGAACTGCAGAAGTGTACTGCCTTGGGAGGAGTTTTGCAGTAGTCTACTGCCTTGGGAGGAGAACTGCAGAAGTCTACTACCTTGGGAGGAGTACTGCAGTGGTCTACTGCCTTGGGAGGAGAACTGCGGAAGTGTACTGCCTTGGGAGGATTACTGCAGTCTACTTCTGCCTTGGAAAGAGTTCTGCAGAAGTCTACTGCCTTGGGAGGAGTACTGCAGTAGTCTACTGCCTTGGGAGGAGTACTGCAATAGACTACTGACTTGGGAGGAGTACTACAGTCAACTACTGCCTTGGAAGGAGTTCTGCAGTAGTCTACTGCCTTGGGAGGAGAACTGCAGAAGTGTACTGCCTTGGGAGGATTACTGCAGTCTCCTTCTGCCTTGGAAAGAGCTCTGCAGAAGTCTACTGCCTTGGGAGGAGTACTGCAGAAGTGTACTGCCTTGGGAGGAGTTCTGCAGTCTACTACTGCCTTGGGAGGAGTAGTGCAGTAGTCTACTGCCTTGGGAGGAGTACTGCATTCTACTACTGCCTTGGGAGGAGTTCTGCAGTCTACTACTGCCTTGAAAGGAGTACTGCAGTCTACTACTGCCTTGGGAGGAGTTCTGCAGTA
>NW_018476451.1:0-1153 GCF_002113885.1 Mizuhopecten yessoensis | reverse complement strand
TGTTAGCTAGATAGGGCGCTATATCAAATGTTGTATATTATTATGAATGGGAGTTTATAGGGGAGACAACTCTGTCCTCGTACAGTTGTTGTTTTCAAAACAAATTTTGTATTTGACCTAATAGAGGTGCCTGCTGTAATGAAAGTCCCCTCAGGGGTTTTGGAAATATTCTTTAAATTCTTTTCCTACAATTCTTGATTTTCCTGTAAGAAGTTGTCTAGTGTTTTTGCCTATACAACATCTTATGTCACTGACACAGTGCTGTATCAGACAATATTATCTATTTAGTAAATCATCAAAGACAAAGCTGCTGTGTAACATGATCCGAGGATGCAGTGACCAATACAAACTCCTATAATGGCTTACTGCTTTGTTAACGGAAAATTTAACTTGGAATTAGTATAAAGAGACCTTCATATCTCTGTTGCAGTGTAAAAAACTGTTAAAATTCTTTGTTTAATGTTTAAGGGAAAATGTGTCTAATTAATGAGGCCATTATCAGATCAATATTGATATTGCATTGATTATATTATAAGAATTTTCTTGCAGTTTTTTTGCAAAAATGTTGATGCATCTATCAAAACAAAGCATTTGAAATTTGTTGATGTCATAACTATTGATTTTACAACTACGGTATATGCTGACTTAGTAAAATATAATTGAATTCAACCACTGACAGATTTTCCTGATGTCAGTATATATAAAATGTAGCTTTAGTAACTATATTGGCCAAGAAATGATTAATGACATAAGTTCTTTAAGTAATCAAATTATTTTTAAAAGTGTTAACAAAAATAGTTTTTTGAAAGTTTATTATGGAAGAAGCTATTAAATTATTTAAATGAAGGAAACCTGTCGACAATGACTGTAAAAGGAACAAAAAGTATTAAAATAAAAAAGTAACAAATTTGTGTCGATCTCTTTTACAGGTGATAATCCTATACCGGTTGTGGTGAGTAGCATTAGTTATCTCCCCTGGTCTATAGGTGTACAAGGACAATAAAGATCCTCTAGAAGTTTGTTTGTTTGAGTGGTTTAACACCTGCTTCACTACCGAGTAGTTGGGTTATCAACCAGACGATCCTCTACATCCCTATTTTAACTCTCTGGGATTGCAGCCATACATACTTGCAAAGTAAACAGGACTTGTACC
>NW_018476450.1:0-1153 GCF_002113885.1 Mizuhopecten yessoensis | reverse complement strand
ACGGACGGACGGACGGACGGACGGACGGACGGACGGACGGACGAAGGACGCCGCGCCATAAGCTCACTTGGCACTTTGTGCCAGGTGAGCTAAAAACAACTTGAGATATCAAGCGGTCACTGTTTCAGCAATGGAATAAAGGACCATAACTTCGTAATTGTTTTGTCAATTACTATCCGATAATTGTGGTCATTGAACTTGTCCTAGCTATCATGGTAATGAACCTGTCTATGAAGTGTGAAGTTAATCCATTGAAAACTACTCTAGATGTTGAGCTGACACTGTTTGGTTGTACATTAATAAAGGGCCATTACTCCATTAATTACAGTTGGACAGAGATGTTTATCGAACTTGTCTGAGTCTGAGCTATCATGGTAATGAACCTGTCTATGAAGTGTGAAGTTAATCCATTGAAAACTACTCAAGATATTGTGCAGACACTGTTTGCTTGTACATATATAAAAGGGCCATAACTCAGTAAATTACGGTCTGATAATTACAGTTATCAAAATCATTAGCTGTTATAGTGATGAACCTTCTTATGAAGTTTGAATTTAATCTGTTGAAAATTAATGAAGATAATGAGCGGACACCAAGCGTACCTGCCTAGCCGCCAACAGGATAACACAAGAGGCCCATAGGGCCTGTATCACTCACCTGAATATTTAAGCAGTCATAGCAAAATATTCTCATTAAATAGTATACTGTACTAAAATTATTTCACTCGCAAATTTTGTAGACTCCATCAGTTGAAACTACCAGTCTAATATTATTATATGATTCTTCGCTTTTTGGTTCTTCTTCAGAAGTTGTTTGAAGTGTTTGACATATTTTCCCCTGTGACCTTGTAAGTAGGTCAAGGTCATTTTTCTTCACAAACTTTCTTGGCTCTATTCCAAGAAGCTACCAGCCAAATCTTATGAATCCATTCCTTTTGGGTCTTTATAACTATTATTTAAAATATTGTTGATCTCTGTGACATTAATAGTAGGTTGAGGTTCTTTTCATTTGCAAACTTTGGTGAGAAGCCACCAGCCAACTATTATGATTCTATGCCTTTTGATTTATCATCAGAAGTCGTTTGATGTTTTTGACATATTTGACCACTGTGATAGAGTTTTATGCCTAGTTTACTCTATACTCACCTCCACAG
>NW_018476449.1:0-1153 GCF_002113885.1 Mizuhopecten yessoensis | reverse complement strand
AGACGACAAGACGACAACACGAGATGGCCGTAATCAGCCACCATAACATTTTCTTTTGAATGCAAGTCATCTTTTGCTATCTAAGCTGTTGCTTTGCAATATTAATCCATACTTATTTGTTAGATTCTTGAATTAAAATAATGGATGCCTAACGCGTAATTATGCTTAAGTCTATTACGTCGAATGACATTTTTAATTGGTTTATAAACATGCGTATATATATGTATGAATGGACAAGAATAACTACATGTGCATGTATTATTTTACACCAAGCCATGCATTTGAAATGCTCTTCGTAATCTTTCCCGTGATTATAAGTGTAACAATAACAAAAGTATGACATCAGCTGTTCGCGGCATATTCACCCGGTAAGATGTGTCCAGAACTATCAAATCCCGAGATGTATATTTCATCATAATACAAGCGCTGATTATAATTTCACTGTTTGCCGCAGAAACAAAGTTAAGTATAAAGATTCAGATAAAAGTACCAACATGTATGCAAGCACTCTGAAGACTCAAGGAATCGACAATTTTGTGTATTTTGTCAATCTTTTCCTGTTTTGGCACTTCGTATCCGTATCACAGCTGTAAACTAAGGATACCATCTTTTGTCAATTTAGAGTTAGGGTCACGGACAACTGTGATCACTGAACTCATTTAATATTGATAAAGTATTAAAACTTTATCATACTCTCTTTCACTTACAAACAACATCGTCACGGCGTCAACAAGCCGTGTTTCAGCGTGTCACTCACTGCATCTGGCTCGTCGATTGGTTGATAGAACGTTTGAGGTCGATGTCGTCCTTGATTTCAGAAGCAGTGTACAACATTGTATCTTTTTCGGAGAATTGTTGTTTGCGCGCATTGTCAACTTAAGATAACGCATACACGTATATGGAAATGTAAAATTTACATTGCATGTACATGTTTCAAACCAGTTAGTTAGTGTTTTTGACCAGGGATCTCAGTGGTCTATAGTTAGTGTTTGTGACCAGGTATCTCAGTGACCCATAGTTAGTGGTTGTGACCAGGTATCTCAGTGGTCTATAGTTAGTGTTTGTTACCACGTATCTCAGTGGTCTATAGTTAGTGTTTATGACCAGATATCTAAGTGACCCATAGTTAGTGGTTCGGACCAGGTATCTAAGT
>NW_018476448.1:0-1153 GCF_002113885.1 Mizuhopecten yessoensis | reverse complement strand
AATGAAGCGACTAGTGTTGGCCCCATGAACAATAACCAAATGAAGTAATTTGTGTCAGTCCCATGAACAATAACCAAATGAAGCGATGAATGTCGACCCAATGAACAATAACCAAATGAAGCGATCATTGTCGGCCCCATGAACAATAACCAAATGAAGCGATTAGTGTGGGCCCCATGATCAATAACCAAATGAAGCGATTAGTGTCGACCCCCTGAACNCCAAATGAAGCGATTAGTGTCGGCCCCATGAACAATAACCAAATGAAGCGATTAGTGTGGGCCCCATGAACAATAACCAAATAATGCGATTAGTGTCGGCTCCATGAACAATATCCAAATGAAATTATTAGTGTATGCCCCTTGAACAATAACAAAATGAATCGATTAGTGTCGGCCCAATGAACAATAACCAAATGAAGCGATTAGTGTCGGTCCCATGAACAATGACCAAATGAAGCGATTAGTGTGGGCCCCATGATCAATAACCAAATGAAGCGATTAGTGTCGACCCCCTGAACAATAACCAAATGAAGCGATTAGTGTCGGCCCCATGAACAATGACCAAATGAAGCGATTAGTGTGGGCCCCATGATCAATAACCAAATGAAGCGATTAGTGTCGACCCCCTGAACAATAACCAAATGAAGCGATTAGTGTCGGCCCAATGAACAATAACCAAATGAAGCAATTAGTGTGGGCCTCATGAACAATAACCAAATGAAGCTATTAGTGTGGGCCCCATGAACAATAACCAAATGAAGAGATTAGTGTCGACCCGATGAACAATAACCAAATGAAGCGATTAGTGTCGACTCCATTTACAATAACCAAATGAAGCGATTAGTGTCGGCCCTATGAACAATAACCAAATGAAGCAATTTGTGCCAGTCCCATGAACAATAACCAAATGAAGCAATTTGTGCCAGTCCCATGAACAATAACCAAATGAAGCGATGAGTGCCGGCCCAATAAACAATAACCAAATGAAGCGATTAGTGTCGGCCCTATGAACAATAACCAAATGAAGCGATCAGGGTGGACTAGTGTTGGCCCCATGAACAATAACCAAATGAAGCAATTTGTGTCAGTCCCATGAACAATAACCAAATGAAGCGATGAGTGTCGGCCCAATAAACAATAACCAAATGAAG
>NW_018476447.1:0-1152 GCF_002113885.1 Mizuhopecten yessoensis | reverse complement strand
TTCTTTTGTAAATATTTATTTGCAATAAAATATGTTTAAATCACACACACACACAAAGTTTCCTTATGTTTACATAGGCTCTTGCAATGTCTGATGGACTGGTTTACAACAATAATTTGTATGTGTTTAAAAAAACTGCTTTATTACCTAATACAGGAACACATAATCTTGTTAAAAGAAATATGTTTAATATACTTTAGATTTAACATATTTAGAAGTTTATATTGACATGCATTTATCGATAGTTATTTTAACTTTAAGCTTTAAATAGTATCCTAATTTACTGATATACCCTGGAGATACGGAGATACGTGTGGTGCATTGAGTTTCTCCACAACTAATAATTCATATGAATACTAAAATACAATATATATCTATATTTTAATAATGATAGTTAAATTTAGAAAACAAGTGAGGGACTTATTAGTTTCAAAACCGTAGATTGTTTTAGAATTTTCGTTACAGAATTATCATGCAATTATGGACTTTAGTTGAGGTGAATACGTGGTTATATAATCATGAAAAGAATATATTAACCGAAACAAAAGTCCATAATTGATAAATATTGGACACCTGTTACCCCACTAGCGGTATATATCGACACTGGCCTACACTACCGCCCTTCTCTTTTACCATTTCTACTCTACACGTAGTGAATATTATTGACATTACATAGGCGATCACATGATCATAACAAGATAAACACCACTTCCGCTCTCTGGTTCCCTACCACGGCCCCTTCCCTGGACCCGCTCCCAAATTAATCCACTCGGAGGAAGGTCTAACTACGCGTCTGTCTTTGTGTATACGCTATCCTAATCTCCGGTACTATATATATTATGATTCAATAATAAATTATATAACTTGCCCACGACGGGACCCGGATCACAGATATATATAGAGTGCATATGTGTATGCGGTGTACATGGCATATGACATGGTATTAATTACTAGCACGTGCATATAATCTGCCCGCTGTTACTGCGAATGCAGTTTCAATATAATGTGTAACGGTACATATCCGTCTATTACGATTAGCGGTAGCTAGGCTCCTGTAATACAAATCTTATTAAGACTTATTAGTATTCATATAGAGCACGGTTTGGATTTAGTTTTATTTTGTTTAACGTCCTATTAACAGCTAAGGTCATT
>NW_018476446.1:0-1152 GCF_002113885.1 Mizuhopecten yessoensis | reverse complement strand
CTCAAAATACAAATTAAGGACCGCGTATGTACTAAACGTGCATTTCATACTTTGTTTCTATAAAATTAATATATGTATGTTTACGCTCACTGTCCCATCAGGCATTGTATGTTGGTAACATCTTTTATAATATCTTGTTATTGTGTTATGAATATTTCAGGGGCTTAAATACAAGGAAGGAACCATTTATTAAATGAAGATCAATTCAATGAGTCGATGTGTATTTATTTGTATATGATGTTAACGCTATTTAACATATATATTAGATAAATAGTGTCAGTAAGATGTTTATGGACGACATCGATTCAATGTTAACGTGATAAAAGGGGGTTTGTTAAGTTATTTAAAAGGAAAATTGTAATAATTATTATTGTTTTTTGTTAATACAGAACATCTACCTTTTTCAGATACATTGACAATATATTATAGATACATCTGATTAAGAAACGCAATCTCAAAACCAAATAAATGAGACTACTAATGCCCAATCTATTGTAATAAACAAGTAACGCAGATTACGTGGTGTGTTACCCGTTTGGTTATATACAGCAGCACAGCGAATTGTTGAACTTTTTTTAAAATATAACATTCGATTTCCTAAATTCAATCATCTGCAACATCAAATTGTTAAAGATCGATCGTGAAAAAACCGTTTGAAATAATATCATTACCAATTATAACAACGTTCTTTATTCCGTACAATATAAATCAAACTTGTCTACATTTTGATGCAGACATAAATCAAACCACAAAAATGCTACACTTTGTTCGGTATCTCTTGTAACAACATGCAGTATTCTGGTTTGATAATTTAAATTATATCCTATTTTACGTGTTATATGTCAATGTAAAAGAATTTGTATTATGTATTTATTTATAATTACTAGATCAAATTAAACATCAATTATGTCTGAAACAAATTTACTGAAGTCTATTTGGTTCTACGCAGAGTAAGAAACTTGCCCTTTGTTTAAACTCTAATAGCAATGCTTACAAATGATTAACAATTTAAATCAGAGCCGCTTGTGTTACCTTGATTGAATGCTATTTTACATCATACTGTTGTATCCATTCGAATTCTTTTTTAACAAGTATCAATGTCCTGACATTTTAATTGCAATATTCATGTTTGATTCCCAACATGTCTGACTT
>NW_018476445.1:0-1152 GCF_002113885.1 Mizuhopecten yessoensis | reverse complement strand
GCATACATTGTTTTACATATCACTACATCATTCTTCATCTTATAAACAGCATACATTATTTTACATATCACTACATCATTCCTCATCTTATAACTAGCATACATTGTTTTGCATATCACTACATCATTCCTCATCTTATAACTAGCATACATTGGTCTTCTTATTACTTATATTAGCATCTTCATCATTCTACTTCATTCTTAATCTTATTTCCAGTATACATTTCTTTTTATCAGATTGAAATAACAAAAACTCAACAATGATTATATATTATTTAGACTGAAATATGATAAGATTACATTGCGTATTTATATTATCATTATATTCTGAGACACCAAATATTCTTTCCTTTTCTGTTAAACTAATATGTACATTGCTTTTGCTAGACATTCATTTAGTAATTGTTCTATCCTGAACCAGATTGTTTCACTAAACCTGCACCCACTAAAAATAAGTTGTTGGATTCATGTACTTCTTTACAAAAGTTGCATATACAATTTGATTTTTGCATTTGTTTAAGTTTATATTCAGTGGTCAACATTCTGTGTGGGCTTCTCCACTAAAAATCCTTGATTTTCCTGTCAATTATAGTGTTATTTATAAAGAGCCAGATGGTATTCCAGTCTAATGCAAAAAGATCATCCCATTTCTGAACGGATTTTATCTCTTTACTATTTTGATATAATACATATTTAATTATTTTGCTAAAACACTGTTTATATAAGTGAAAACAAACTAAGTCATCTGAAACTTTAAAGGCACTAATATTGTTTTTATTATTATTTTTTAGTATGTTTTTCCACCAGACGGAAAGGGCCCCTCTGATTTTTGAGAGTTCCGATATCCAGTTATTTTTACTTTTGAACGTTTTCAGTAATTGTTCTGATAAAATAAAGTTATTATTTTCAACATTCCAGATTTGTTTTATCTTTGTTATTCCATTCCTTGCCCAATTTTTGAAGAAAAAGTGGACTATTTTTGAATAATGAATTTTGATTCCCAAATAAGTTTTGGCTAAGGACATCTTCTGCACTGCTTATAGATCTTTTTTAGCAGTGTTTGCCAATGCCAAATTCTCTCCCGATAAATTCATTTGCCACCTTATTTATTTTTCTACCCCAAAGAACTTCATATATTAATTTGTTTATTTTT
>NW_018476444.1:0-1152 GCF_002113885.1 Mizuhopecten yessoensis | reverse complement strand
CACCAATACAAGTATCAGATACTAATACAAGTATCAGACACCAATGCAAGTATCAGATACGAATACAAGTGTCATATACAATTAAAAGTTTGAGATACCATTACAAGTATCAGATACTAATTTAAGTTTCAAATATCAATACAGGTGTCATGAAGAACCACACAGTGTATGTTACAATTAAAACTATGAGCACTAAATACAAGTATCAGAAACACAAATCCAGCTATCACATACCATTACAACGGATACAATAGTTCCTGTATGGTCTTCGATTTTGAATGATCGATTTTCTAATTTTCAATAATATTTTGAATACATCAATTTCGTTATACAATTAAAAATACCGTATCTATAATGTCAGACTGTTTTATATTGCACGATGAATTCATCCAGTTAGTTTGAAACCAACATATTCTTTTCAAAGCCACTGTAACGCGAGACTGCCGCAAGAGACCGATCATTTAAGTGTATGGTTAGGTTAATATATAAAATAAGATAACGATTTTTTCTCCATTTTATTACTTTAAACCTGTTTTAGCTTGAATTAAGTTTTAGTTTTAAATCACTTGCTTTTATATCACATTTAATCAAACTTATTATGACAATTTACTAAAATCTCTCGGGGTATTAGTGAATATAACCGTTCTGTAAAACTCAAAGTGGGCCGACCATGCGCGCACCTTTTCTACTCGGCCGATTGTATTGTCACCCGGACGGTAAGTGTTACAATATAGCCATTTAAGAATCATGGAGGCGTATAGTGAACTCAATACAGACAACATTTCATTTCAATGGAAGTTTCTGTCCCTTTCTTGTATTAAAATGCTCGCTTTTTCAACCTAAACACAACCCTAAGGATTACAAACTCCATTGTCTATTGTAAGTAAATAAAGGCGCCATACAAACTCACTAGAGACATGCCTCTGTTTTTCAGTCTGGTGTTTGGTTGATAGAATTCGGGTATAGAGTCTTATTTGTCGTCTGGTTGTGGAGATTTTATCACAGGAGTTCGAGTTTACGTGTTAAAGCTGTCTCCTACTACTACTACTAACTCGCGGATACAGCGCTACACTGCGAGAGTGTGTGAGGCGAGACCTGCGGGCGTAGCTCGAACCAGTATTGAGATGTACTAAGTGTAGGTCGGTCGGACAC
>NW_018476443.1:0-1152 GCF_002113885.1 Mizuhopecten yessoensis | reverse complement strand
CATGACCCCACGGATAACTGTTTCGTGATGAATCTGTTGGAGGCTCCGAAGCGAACAGCTCGTAAGAATGTGTGTAAAAAGGAGCCGGTTTCCAGTGAGATGTTGGTGGATTTATGTGGACACTATGACCATTCGGACGATTTATTGATTGTTAGAGAGTTAACTATGTGTGTTTTGTGTTTTGCAGGTTTTTTGAGATTTAATGAATTGAGGAATCTGAGATGTAACGATGTGGTAATTTTTGAGAATCATTTTTCCTTGCGGATTCGCAAAAGTAAAACTGATCAATATCGAGCCGGGAGTGAGGTTTTGGTTAGTAAAGGGGAGACAGTAGCCTGTCCATTCGAGTTACTTAGGAAATTTATACGCTTGGCGGGGGTTGATTTAAAATCGGAACAATATTTGTTCAAACCGATTTATCGGTCGGGTCAGGTTTGTGGTTTGATACATAAGAATAAACCTCTCAGTTATACAGGGGCACGGGAAGCTATTTTGAAGAGATTGAGTGTGGTGTCTAAGGGCGGTAATTTCGGGTTGCATTCTTTTAGAGCAGGAGGGGCGACAGCAGCTGCTAACAAAAATGTAAGTGATCGATGTCTGAAGAGACATGGGCGTTGGAAGTCGGACAGTAGCAAAGATGGCTACGTTGAGGATTCGCTTGATAAGCGGTTGAGGGTCACGCAGCAGCTGGGGTTGTAAGGAGGTCGGTATTTTAATTTTAAGAGGGATAAGCAACTGCGTAATTCACTCGCTTTCTTTGTTATTTCTCGCGGTGCCCAGGGCTAGACGGCAAATGGATATTTGTAGTTTGTGTAGTGTTTTTACATGAGTGGAGAGAAGACTCAAATATTCCCGCGTTTCGGTAGTAAAAGCGGGAATTGTTTGTCTTCGCGGAAACGAGGTAATAACGTGGCGCACGGGCTTTAGCGCGTGGTCATGCGGTTTGTACTGGTTTATAGGCATTCTCTAGTCAGACACCGAGCAGTTCAGGTCAAATTTTTCGTTTTTTGGTTTTACGAAGTAATGGGTATTTTAGGTGTATTCCCTTGTGGACGCACACCCGTGGGTAGGGTGTTTAGGTAGGGGTTGAGTTCAGGGAAGGTTTCTTTAGATTTGTTTTGTAGTTTTTGCATTGACAGACATAATTGATAA
>NW_018476442.1:0-1152 GCF_002113885.1 Mizuhopecten yessoensis | reverse complement strand
TTTAGGTTAACATCACTACAGTTATACATTAGGCAGGTTTAGGTTTACATCACTACAGTTATACATTAGGCAGGTGTAGGTTAACATCACCACAGTTATACATAAGGCAGGTTTAGGTTAACATCACTAAAGTTATACATAAGGCATGTTCAGGTTAACATCACCACAGTTATACATAAGGCATGTTCAGGTTAACATCACTACAGTTATACATTAGGCAGGTTTAGGTTAACTTCACTACAGTTATNAGGTTTAGGTTAACATCACTACGGTTATACATTAGGCATGTTCAGGTTAACATCACCACAGTTATACATTAGGCAGGTTTAGGTTAACATCACTACAGCTATACATAAGGCAGGTTCAGGTTAACATCACTACAGTTATACGTAAGGCCTGTTCAGGTTAACATCACTACAGTTATACATTAGGCATGTTCAGGTTAAGATCACTACAGTTATACATAAGGCAGGTTCAGGGTAACATCACTACAGTTATACATAAGATACATAAGGCAGGTTCAGGTTAACATGACTACAGTTATACGTAAGGCCTGTTCACTACAGTTATACATCAGGAAGGTTTAGGTTAACATCACTACAGCTACATATTAGGCATGGTTGAGGTTAACATCACTACAGCTATACATAAGGCAGGTTCAGGGTAACATCACTACAGTTATACATGAGGCCTGTTCAGGTTAACATCCCCACAGTTATACATTAGGCATGTTCAGGTAACAAACACTACAGTTATACATTAGGCATGCCCAGGTTGTCATCACTGCAGTTATACATTAGGCAGGTTCAGGATAACATCACTACAGCTATCTATTAGGCATGGTTGAGGTTAAAATCACTACAGTTATACATAAGGCCTGTTCAGGTTAACATCACTACAGCTATATATTAGGCATGGTTGAGGTTAACATCACTACAGTTATACATAAGGCATGTTCAGGTTAACATCACTACAGTTATACATTAGTCATGTTCAGGTTAACATCACTTCAGTTATACATTAGTCATGTTCAGTTTAACATCACTACAGTTATACATTAGGCATGTTCAGGTTAACATAACTACAGCTATATATTAGGCATGGTTCAGGTTAACATCACTACAGTTATACATTTGGCGTGTTTAGGTTAAC
>NW_018476441.1:0-1152 GCF_002113885.1 Mizuhopecten yessoensis | reverse complement strand
CACTAAACCATTGTTTCTCCTTCTTTACCAAAAAGTCTAATAATTCATCTAAACTGTCCTTTATAAATCCCACTTTTTCAATTTTATTACATAACGGAGTGACTGTGTGTTTTTTACCACCAATCAACTTTATTGAAATTGCTTGTTCCAGAAATGTTTCATTGACATTTTTACTGTTTGGATCCAGATCTTCTACTCTTATCATTCCGTCATTGAGGAAGAGATACAAAAGGGCAGAACATTCTTGTAATCTTGACAATACTTCTTTCAAAAATCGAAAAGGACTTTCAAAAAATCTAACTCGCTCTCTCTGCAATTCTTCAGAATTGTAGAAAAGCTGGCAACATTGTGGGAATCCAATGTTTGGCGCATAGGTTGAAATTTGTTTTTTTTCTGTGTCTGTCCATGAAAAGAGTTCTGGCTCATACAGCTGTAAAAGTATTTTTTTGTCTTCTGCAACTTTGTATGTTTTTGAGCTCAGATCAATAATGTTATCTTTGGTTAAAATTGTTCCAAGAGAACGATGTTCCAAAGCATTGAATACTTCATTACGGATAGTAATGATGAGAAAATTGGGCTGGGTTATTTGTTCATCTACAAAAAGTGTTTTTACATCCGAGATTCTTTTGTTCCACTCTTGTACATCCTTTATGAACACATCTTTCTCACCAAAAATATCATCAATAAAAGTGATCAATTTTAATTTTGGAGCCAATAATCGTAAATCTTCAATCTTNCAATCTTGTGAAGTTGTAGGGGTTGTCCGGCTTGCTGCTCCTCACTCAGCCAATGAAGGAGTTGGATGGCGATAGCTGTTTTACCGTCTCCCGTGTTTCCCTTGATGACAACAACCCTGTTCTTTTGGAGCTTTTCTTTAGCATCCCGGAAACCTTTGGTGGGGTGGAATTGTATCTTTTTTCCTTTTTCTTTTTTAATTCTGGCTTTTGCTGTTTCTGTATGAAAGAAAAATAGAAAATATAGGGCGATACGTCTTAATTGTGTAAAACTGATATTTCAGAATGAAACTTATATAACTTTAATCTGTAAGTCAGAGTTTTGTTTTCATTTTACTTTCAAATACAGAATATTAGAGGGAATTGTAGTTTCATAAAATATATCGAATACTGTTTTACCTATCATGATAAAAAAAAA
>NW_018476440.1:0-1152 GCF_002113885.1 Mizuhopecten yessoensis | reverse complement strand
CAGTCAATTCAACCCTTTTTGGCCCCACCCATCAGCCCCGAGGGGGTCAGTCAGGGCTGATCGTGCATACCATCAAACTGCTATCCAATACTGATAATGATAACCCAAATTGAATTACTTCCAATGGAAATTAAACAAATGTTGGTCCAAAATGTGATTTCCCTATATAAACTATAGTAAAGTGTACCCCCTCCCCAGGGGTAAACGTGAGACCCCAGGGTCATAAAATTAACAATTTTGGTAGAGCACCTTAAGACCCTTCCATCTATGAAGAGTGTTTGATTCTACCATATCTGGGTCTTCAGAAGAAGATTTTTGAAATTTCAGCCAATTCAACCCTTTTTGGCCCCTCCCATCAGCCCCTGGGTGTCAGTCAGAGCTCGTATGTGCACACCATCAAACTGCTACCCAATACTGACAATGATAACCCAAATTGAATTACTTCCAATGGAAATTAAATAAATGTTGGTCCAAAATGTGATTTCCCTATACAAACTATAGTAAAGTTTACCCCCTCCCCAGGGGTAAATGCGAGACCCCAAGGTCAAGAAATTCACGATTTTGGTAAAGCACCTTAAGACCCTTCCTTCTATGAAGAGTATTTGATTCTACCATATCTGGGTCTTGAGAAGAAGATTTTTGAAATTTTAGTCAATTTGACCCTTTTTGGCCCGCCCCTCAAGCCCCTGGGGGCTGGGGACCAAACCGGCCACCATTTTTGTTGAACTTTGGCCATGGAAGGTTTCTTTAAAATTTCATTGAAATTGGTTCAGGGGTTTTGGAGAAGAAGTCGAAAAGGTAAATTGTTTACGGACGCCGGACGCCGCTGGACAAAAGGCGATCGCAATAGGACACTTGAGACTTTGTCTCAGGTGACCTAAAAATGTTACCTGCGCCCAGCTAGTGTTTGTCGCCAAATCAGCAGTCATGACAACAGATTACGGATTTTAATCATTTTAGAGGAGGTAAAAATTATGTCATTTTTGTTATCTTCAATCTATCATATTTGACCGATGACTCCAATCAAAACTATTTAAAGAGAGGTAATCCAATATGGCGGACCTGAAACTCGAAAACGATAACCCAAGAATGACTTGTTACTGCGTATAGTGTGCACCCCTTTTCAACATGACAATATTTACCTAAACAAGA
>NW_018476439.1:0-1152 GCF_002113885.1 Mizuhopecten yessoensis | reverse complement strand
CTGATTTCAATGACAAACTCTTGTCAACATACAGATGGACACCTTCATTTCATTGACAAACTCCTGTCAACATACAGATGGATACCCTGATTTCGATGACAAACTCCTATCAACATACAGACGGACACCCTGATTGCAATGACAAACTCCTCTCAACATACAGACGTACACCCTGATTTTAATGACAAACTCGTGTCGACATATAGATGGACCCCCTGATTTTAATGACAAACTCCTGTCAACATACAGATGGACACCCTGATTTCAATGACAACCTCCTCTCAACATACAGACAGACACCCTGTTTTCATTGACAAACTCCTCTCAACATGCAGACGANACAGACACCCTGTTTTCATTGACAAACTCCTGTCAACATACAGACGAACACCCTGATTTCAATGACAAACTCCTCTCAACATACAGACAGACACCCTGATTTCAATGACAAACTCTTGTCAACAAACATATCGACACCCTGATTTCAATGACAAACTTGTGTCAACATCCAGATGGACACCCTGATTTTAATGACAAACTCCTGTCAAAATACATATGGACATCCTGATTTCAATGACAAACTCTTGTCAGCCTACAGATGGACACCCTGATTTCAATGACAAACTCCTGTCAACATAAGATGGACACCTTGATTTCAATGACAAACTCCTGTCAACATCCAGATGGACACCCTGATTTCAATGACAAACTCGTGTCAACATATAGATGGATACCCTGATTTCGATGACAAACTCCTATCAACATACAGACGGACACCTTGATTACAATGACAAACTCCTGTCAACATCCAGATGGACACCCTGATTTGAATGACATACTCCTGTAAACATACAGATGGACACCCTGATTTCGATGACAAACTCCTATCAACATACAGACGGACACCTTGATTTCAATGACAAACTCCTGTCAACATCCAGATGGACACCCTGATTTCAATGACAAACTCGTGTCAACATATAGATGGACACCCTGATTTCAATGACAAACTGTTGTCAACATCCAGATGGACAGCTTGATTTCAATGACAAACTCGTGTCAACATCCAGATGGACACCTTGATTTCAATGACAAACTCCTATCAAAATACAGACGGACACCCTGATTTCAATGACAAACTCCTGTCAACAT
>NW_018476438.1:0-1151 GCF_002113885.1 Mizuhopecten yessoensis | reverse complement strand
GATAGGGCGAGGGGACGAGGATAGGGCGAGGGGACGAGGATAGGACAAGGGAACGAGGATAGGGCGAGGGGACGATAATAGGATGAGGGGACGAGAGAACGAGGATAGGGCGAGGGAACGAGGACAGGACGAGGGGACGAGGGTGGTGCTCCCTGTCTTTCGAGTTAACGTTCTTGCTTATTTACAATTTATCTACGTTTAGGTCGTGAAGTCATTGAGAATAGATACTTCCTCTCTGCGTCATTTTACTCTGGATTTATTTCCGGTTAAACCCGAGTAAGTTGTGCTTTAGTACTCTACAGCCGAGTTCAACCTCGATTTTGGGTCGTCATAACGACAGTTTCTGTATCACCGTTTTTTATATAATGGGAGACGAGACGTAATTGTGTTGAACTATGCATCCAAATCAAGGGTAAAGTAAGCATCTCCGGGAATCATTCAGACGAGTCACCTCCGTTATAGATCTACATCGTCGTATACACAATCAAATGCCGAGAAGAGCCTTAGCCATGAAACCATCCCAATCACGTTCTGCTGTCACAGACAGCTAACGTGTATGTAGCGTGTGGCACTAACGATGCACCAGAGGGCGCCACCATCATGATACGACCATCTGATAAGTTACATCACTTCTCATCTATAACGTTACATAGAAGATATTTCTTAGGTTACAAGTTCAACATCATAATTCAGGAATGTAACAGACTCGTTTCGAAACACGAGTTTGAACATACGAACAAAAAATTGACATTTGGATGAAATATCGAGGATATCAACTGGAAAACCATTAACTCTCAATTATTTACATTTATTCGAAGATCCGCCAAAAATAATATGTTGGTTTTTCATTGGCCCGTCTCAGAATCACGTGATTCCTTCGTGAACTCACAATAAAAATAGCATTACTAATGAAGATATCGTGATTTTTTTAAACATATATTTTATATGTAACGATGGTCCTCAACGAGGTATGATTGTTTATCCTATTTATCTAACTCGAGTAAGATACTTTTAAAAATGTATGTGAAGACCAAGTTTATTTTTACTTTTAATAATTTGAAAGTTTACTAGTGAGAGTAAGATTATTGTTATAAGCAGCCATCACTAGTTTGTGGACCTACAAATACATAGTTACAGTTTGTGGACCTACA
>NW_018476437.1:0-1151 GCF_002113885.1 Mizuhopecten yessoensis | reverse complement strand
AGTTTCAAAAGTATACATGAACAATAAAGGATAGTGGGGAACCTCATTGGCTGGCCCCAAATTTATTTTTTGGGCGAGTAAAAAAAATCCAAAGTCCATTAGGTACATGTTACCATTGTGTGCTTCAGTTTGATATCGACTGCAATATTAAAGCTGAACAGAGGAATGTAAGATAAAATGGTGTAAGGTCGCAAACTGTCATGAAACAAGCTGGAATATTCTAGAATGGGAAAAGTTGAACCCAGAATCTAAACATTTTCCTGAAAACTGGCGACATTTTTGTAGATCGTTTGAAAGATATCGAGGACAAGCATGCTCATGACAGAGTGGCAAGGATTAACAGAAACAGCAAACACACAATTCACTCTTGACTAGGACACACACTTCAGGAAATCCATACAACTTACTACGAGGGGTTTCCAGAGATGCAAGTTGATGAAAACTGTGACCATTTCATGGTAGGCTCATTGAGAAATATACGATTTCATTGAGTGTGAAAAAGTCGAATTTTTTATGCTAAGAAGTGTGTCTTGTTTAATTGTCATTACCCCGGTTCTCGTTTTGAGTTGGTGACATTGGATTTGACCTAGAATTAAATGACGGTTGTCGTCGAGAAAGCAGAAGTTCCCTACCATGTTAAGCTTACTCTAATTATCTTATTGTATAGAGACGGGAGGATTATTAACATATTGCTACAGATACAATAGTTATCCAACTTATTTAATATATCATGCCGTAATATAGGAAAAGTAAACAACTAATAACAAAGGAAAACATCATTAACTTTTTCAAATATTTATCATCTCATCTCCATTGTCATACCATAGAGTAGTAGCAACATGTGTTAATAAGATTCAGAGGTTGTTTAGATTATTTTCTCTGAACGTCAAAAAATGTTCAGTGTATTAAGGTAAACGTATGCCAAGTTTATGAATATTTCATAAGTATGCCTCGCGAGATCACAATGGTTAATTCATAACTAGTGTCAGCATAAAATAGATCTGTTTATGTAACATCAGTTTAATTCACACCCAGCTTCAGTATAACATATCTGTTTACGTAACATCAGTTTAATTCACACCCAGCTTCAGTATAACAGATCTGTTTATATATATATATAGTCAATCTAATAACAGCCTACATCAGCATAG
>NW_018476436.1:0-1151 GCF_002113885.1 Mizuhopecten yessoensis | reverse complement strand
GGTCACAGGGGTAAAATACCGTAAAATCTTCAAACGACATCTTCTCGATAACCAAAAGGCCAAGGGTACTGACATTAAGCCTGTAGCATGCTGGGATAACGGGCTACCAAATTTGTTCAAATAAATGACCTTGACCCACTTTCAAGGTCACAGGGGTAAAATACCGTAAAATCTTCAAACGACATCTTCTCGATAACCAAAAGGCCAAGCCTGTAGCATGCTGAGATGACGGGCTACAAAGTTTGTTCAAATGAATGACCTTAACCCACATTCATGGTCACTGGGGTCAAATTCTAAAAATCTTCAAACAACTTTTTCTCAATAACCAATTAGCCCAGGGTACTGATAATGGGCCTGTAGCATGCTGAGATAACGGGCTACCAAGTTTGTTCAAATGAATGACCTTGACCCACTTTCATGGTCACAGGGGTCAAATTCTAAAAATCTTCAAACAACTTTTTCTCAATAACCAATTAGCCCAGGGTACTGATAATGGGCCTGTAGCATGCTGAGATGACGGGATACCAAGTTTGTTCAAATGAATGACCTTGACCCACTTTCAAGGTCACAGGGGTAAAATGTCGTAAAATCTTCAAACGTCTTTTTTTCTATAGCCAAAAGGCCCAGGGAACTGATATTGGCTCTTTATTATGCTTGAATGAATGGCTACCAAGTTTGTTCAAATGAATGACCTTGCCCATCTTTCGAGGTCACAGGGGTAAAATACCGTAAAATCTTCAAACGACATCTTCTGGATAACCAAAAGGCCAAGGGTACTGATATTGGGCCTGTAGCATGCTGTGATGACGAGCTACCAAGTTTGTTCAAATAAATAACCTTGACCCACTTTCAAGGTCACAAGAGTAAAATGTTGTTAAATTTTCAAACGTCTTCTTTTCAATAACCAAAAGGCCAAGGGTACTGATATTGGTCCTTTAGCATACTTGGATGAAGGGCTAACAAGTTTGTTAAAATGAATGACCTTGACCCACTTTAAAGGTCACAGGGGTAAAACTTCATAAAATTTTCGAACAACTTTTTCTCAATAACCAATAAGCCCAGGGTACTGATTTTGGGCCTGTAGCATGCTGAGAAGACGGGCTACCATGTTTGTTCAAATGAATGACCTTGACCCACTTTCATGGTCACAG
>NW_018476435.1:0-1151 GCF_002113885.1 Mizuhopecten yessoensis | reverse complement strand
ACTGTTACGTCGTTGCTTGTTTATATGCATTTGATATGCATATGATGTTTATGTAACCATGCGTTACACTGTGCAATGAAATGTCAAAGTTCACAGAACAAGGGTCTAACTTCCAACTTCCTGGTTCGTAATACAGAACTTAAGGTTTACACAAGAGTCCGCCATATTTTTTCCTTGGCGAAAATGGAGACATGGTACTACGTTATTGCGATCGTCGTGTACGTAGCATCGACAATGGAAGTGTGTATCGGATCAGGTAAGAAATTCAGGTCGTGGTTATTTTAATATTTTTAAAAAGTACACAACTCAATTAGCGTGTTAATATTAATTTGCATATATAGACACTGTCATTATTTGCACGGCCTGTGATATTTGTCAGAATCGCCAGAGCAAACTTTCCTCTATAAGCTCGCTGACTACCTCTCCATTCTTTCTAGCATGCTGCAGTAATTGGCAGTAGCAGTGCTAATCTATCGAGGTGGTATAACCGTTGAGTAACACATATCGCTATTTGAAATCATAAACTAGGTGTTGTTATGATGGTTCACTAGATCCCAATACCAAAGTTATTAAGGGTGTATATCATTGGCAACCGATTCTCTAATAATAGCAATGAATCCGCTATATTAACACATGGAAAGCCTATTTGTTAAAAATATGAATCAATTTTCCAATAGATCAAGTCCAACGTGTGTCATTCAAGCATTACTACATCATCTTTGCCAATTATATACCTGAAGAAGCAGTAAATGTCTGGTACATATATATCTGCATATATTTGATAGTAAGAAAATTGAAAATACCCCTTCAGAAAAAAAAATATCCAGTTGGAATCGTCATTTATCTTTCTAGCGCTTCTTCTAATGTAATTAGATAATTTATATCAAAATATATACATATATGTATGACACGACGGTGTAGTAAAGAGCATAGAGTGTAAAATATCGACATTCATATCGCATAGATATATAGAAATCATGTAGGCGACCATTAAACTTGCCCTTAGTCGTCATCAATCTGCCTCTCTCAAAAACATTTTGTGGAATGTCCTTCCGCAGTCTGAAAGCGTTTGTTTTATAAATTCTGATGAAATTCCTTTAAACAACTATTATGTGTTATTGTTATTTTATATGTAATATCAAATACACATG
>NW_018476434.1:0-1151 GCF_002113885.1 Mizuhopecten yessoensis | reverse complement strand
AGTGGTAGGGGAGGTGATGTTAGTGGTAGGGGAGGTGATGCAAGTTGTAGGGGAGGTAGTGTAAGTGTTAGGGGAGGGGCTGTAAGTGGTAGGGAAGGTGATGTAGGTGATGTAAGTGGTCGGGAGGTGGTGTAAGTGGTAGGGAGGTGGTGTAAGTGGTAGGGAGGTGGTGTTAGCGGTAGGGGAGGTGGTGTTAGTGGTGGGGGAGTTGGAGTAAGTGGTAGGGGAGGTGGTGTTAGTGGCAGGAGAGGTGATGTTAGTGGTAGGGTAGGTGGTGTTAGTGGTAGGGGAGGTGGTGTAAGTGGTAGGGGAGGTGATGTTAGTAGTAGGGGAGGGGCTGTAAGTGGTAGGGAAGGTGATGTAGGTGATGTAAGTGGTGGTGAGGTGGTGTAAGGGGTAGGGGAGGTGATGTTAGTGGAAGGGGAGGGGGTGTAAGTGGTAGGGAGGGGGGGTTAGCGGTAGGGGAGGTGGTGTAAGTGGTATGTGAGGTGGTGTTAGTGGTGGGGGAGGTGGAGTAAGTGGTAGGGGAGGTGATGTTAGTAGTAGGGGAGGGGCTGTAAGTGGTAGGGAAGGTGATGTAGGTGATGTAAGTGGTGAGGTGGTGTAAGTGGTAGGGAGGGGGTGTAAGTGGTAGGGAGGGGGGGTTAGCGGTAGGGGAGGTGGTGTTAGGGTAGGGGAGGTGGTGTAAGTGGTATGGGAGGTGGTGTAAGTGGTAGGGGAGGTGATGTTAGTAGTAGGGGAGGGGCTGTAAGTGGTAGGGAAGGTGATGTAGGTGATGTAAGTGGTGGTGAGGTGGTGTAAGTGGTAGGGAGGTGGTGAAAGTGGTAGGGAGGTGGTGTTAGTGGTAGGGGGAGGTGGTGTAAGTGGTAGGTGAGGTGGTGTTAGTGGTGGGGGAGATGGTGTAAGTGGTAAGGAAGGTGGTGTTAGTTGTGGTGGAGGTGGTGTAAGGGGTGGGGGATATAGTGTAAGTGGTAGGGGAGGTGGTGTAAGTGGTAGGGGAGGTGATGTTAGTGGAAGGGGAGGTGNGGGGATATAGTGTAAGTGGTAGGGGAGGTGGTGTAAGTGGTAGGGGAGGTGATGTTAGTGGAAGGGGAGGTGATGTTAAGGGTAGGGGATGTGGTGTAAGTGGTAGGGGAGGTGATGTTAGTGGT
>NW_018476433.1:0-1150 GCF_002113885.1 Mizuhopecten yessoensis | reverse complement strand
CTCTCTCTCTCTCTCTGACAACATCGATCTGTGGGACTCGCTGTTTCAATGTGAATGATCATCTCTAATATAGCTTGTGGTATCTGACCAAATATCGACCTGTGTTAGCTGATGTTAACCTGTGACGGATCTCTTTGAAACTTGTGGAAGCTGACCACATAACGGCCTGCGGTTGTTGATATTGGTGTGGTAAGGATCTCTGCTATATACATTTGTAAGCGGACCACATACCGCTCCTTGGTAGTTGTTGTTGACGTGTGAAAGATATCTAATATATATTTGTGTTACCGGACCACATATCGACTTGTTGTGCATTTAGTTGATATTGGCGTGTGAAGGATCGTTGACATATAATTGTAGTAGCTGACCGCAGATCGACCTGTGGAGGTTGATGTTGACAAGATAAAGATTTCTGGTATATACATGTACATATTGTAGCTGACCATATATCAGCCTGTGTTATTGATGTTCGCCGGCGAAGAGTAAAAAAAAGGCCTAAGATGTATAATTATGGTAGCTGACCACTGATTACCATGTGTTCATTGATGTAACTTGTGATAGGCGACTACATGTGATAGTTTATGTTGGTTTGTGAATGATCTCTGATAATTGCGGTAGTTGATATGGGTATGGGTCGATGGCATACGCTAATAATAGTATTATGTAGTGGTGATATTGTAAGGAAGCCGTTTTTATCGTTGTTCAGTATCAATGAAGACTAGAAAAAATGGTATATGAGATCCATTTTTATATTTAGATCAAGTTGTGCTGAGTAGTCGAACGCTAATTTATTTTCGATCTTAAATCATGGTGTGCTACAATCGTATCCCAACAATTTTTGCGACCATATTACTGTGTAACACACAACCCTACGACAGATCCGGAGTATAACGTAAGCAAATGAGTTGATCTCGCAGACTGAAAAAACCAAAAGAGATGAATACACAGATATATCAGCATATCATAGGTCCAGTTTTGACTTGATTGTTAGTAATTACGGTTCGGTTCTGCTAAATAAATGTGTTGCTAGTTGCACATGTAACTTAGCCCTTCTCTCAGCTCAGTCGTGTAAGGCCGCTTGAGTTCTTACATGACGGATACGAAATAGATAGAACTAACAAGGACAGAATTGTTTTGAAATAGAGGCTAA
>NW_018476432.1:0-1150 GCF_002113885.1 Mizuhopecten yessoensis | reverse complement strand
TTATTTTGGAGTGGCCTATATAATTTTTAAATGACATTTCTGGAAAAAGGGACCAATAGCATATCAATTCTCTACCCAATCACTGACTTGGTTTCTGTATGCATAAGCCCACTTACACAAAAAGTGTGCTAAAAATAAAAGTATGGTGGATTTTAGTTCTAAAGAGACAAGTATGCATTATTTGACTAAAGTGCATCATTCTCCTCACCTTCCACTATATATAACGTAAAATTGTTCTTTTGCAGTGATTATGTAAATTGAATTATAATTCAAAACCTTGTAATTACCAATTCTATTTGTTAATATCTTTTTCATTATTCTTTGCAAGCTTTAAACAAAGTAGTACACATGCCTCTAGGTATAGGCTGCCACTACAACGAAAGGCAGAAGTTGGGCACCAATTGTACTCTTACACGCACTACGCTTCTAAGGAACTTTTTTCAGTACTTTCTACATGTGATAACTGCTTTTTACTCATCTATGTATATTGCATAATGAGCAAAATTCAGGAAGAACAACTTGTACATGAAATGTCTAGAGTGGTAGCAATACAGTTTATGCCTTCATCATCATCATCATCCTCATCTTTAGGTGATAATTTTAAAAAAATAACAACGTACATGCATGAATTTTAAAAATTAAATTCCATACTGATATATCCCAGTCATTTGTGTATGTAACAAAACCTTGATCTGCGGTCCCTTAGGTATCACACTTTCAACTCGGTGAGAATTTCAGAGGTATTAAATCTGTATACTATTCACCATAAAAGTATATAAATGTATTGATTTTCCTGAAATACTGGAGTTATGCTGTGTAAGTTACGGGAAGAGATGACAAATGGGAATAGCCTGGCTTCTGTCATCACCTTGTACTTCCACATTGGATATGCACTATATTAAAGCAACAAAATTGAATTTCTACACTTTTTGTTTTTGTTATTATCTTTTCTTTTTCTTGGATCTTCTCAACTGTATGAATTGGTTATATATTTCCTTGTACCGGTATGTTATTTCATATTTTAACAAAACATTATATTGCTTTTCCTTCCTTTCAGTATCAAAACATTTCATAGTCTCTAGTCATTTGCTCTGATCATACACAGATACCCCAGTGTGTAAGGTCCTACTGTGTTCTTTGTACATCATAC
>NW_018476431.1:0-1150 GCF_002113885.1 Mizuhopecten yessoensis | reverse complement strand
GGTCAAGTCCAGGTAATGTCACGTCATCATACCAAGAACTGGAGTGATGAGGAAAAACCCACAAACAAAACAAGAGAACAAGGCACACTTATGAGGTCAAATCCCGGTTATGTCAAGTCATCATACCAAGAACTGGAAAAAAGAGAAGAAGGAAACCACAAACAAAACAAGAGAACAGGGCACACGTATGAGGTCAAGTCCAGGTAATGTCACGTCATCATACCGAGAACTGGAGAAATGAGGAAAAAAACACAAATAAAACAAGAGAACAATGCACACGAATGAGGTCAAGTCCAGGTAATGTCACGTCATCATACCGAGAACTGGAGAAATGAGGAAAAAAACACAAATAAAACAAGAGAACAATGCACACGAATGAGGTCAAGTCCAGGGAATGTCACGTCATCATACCGAGAACTGGAGTAAAGCGAAGACAAAACCCATAAACAAAACAAGAGAACGAGCACACTTATGAGGTCAAGTCCAGGTAATGTCACGTCATCATACCGAGAACTGGAGTAATGAGGGAAAAAAACACAAATAAAACAAGAGAACAGGGCACGCTTATGAGGTGAAATCCAGGAAATGTCACGTCATCATACCGAGAACTGGAGTGATGAGGAAAAAAACCCCAAACAAAACAAGAGAACAGGGCACACTTATGAGGTGAAATCCAGGTAATGTCACGTCATCATACCGAGAACTGGAGTAATGAGGAAAAAAACCACTTATGAGGTGAAATCCAGGTAATGTCACGTCATCATACCGAGAACTGGAGTGATGAGGGAAAAAACCACAAATAAAACAGGAGAACAGGGCACACTTATGAGGTGAAATCCAGGAAATGTCACGTCATCATACCGAGAACTGGAGTAATGAGGAAAAAACCCCACAAACAAAACAAGAGAACGAGGCACACTTATGAGTTCAAGTCCAGGTAATGTCACGTCATCATACCGAGAACTGGAGGGATGAGGAAAAAAACCCCAAACAAAACAAGAGAACAGGGCACACTTATGAGGTCAAGTCCAGGTAATGTCACGTCATCATACAATAAAACAAGAGAACAAGGCACACTTATGAGGTCAAGTCCAGGTAACGTCACGTCATCATACCGAGAACTGGAGTGATGAGGAAAAAAACCACAAAT
>NW_018476430.1:0-1149 GCF_002113885.1 Mizuhopecten yessoensis | reverse complement strand
GTAGATAGGTCAGGACACAACGTCCCATTTATGTAACAGTAGATATGTTAGGACACAACGTCCCATTTAGGTAACAGTAACGTTGAAGATAGGTTAGGACACAGGTCCCATTTAGGTAACAATAGATAGGTCAGGACACAACATCCCATTTAGGTAACAGTAACGTTGTAGATAGGTCAGGACACAACGTCTCATTTAGGTAACAGTAACATTGTAGACAGGTCAGGACACAACGTCTCATTTAGGTAACAGTAACATTGTAGACAGGTCAGGACACAACGTCTCATTTAGGTAACAGTAACGTTGTAGAAAGGTTAGGACACAACGTCCTATTTAGGCAACAGTAACGTTGTAGATAGGTAAGGACACGACGTCCCATTTAGGTAACAGAACCGTTGTAGATAGGTCAGAACACAACGTCCCATTTAGGAAACAGTAACGTTGTAGAAAGGTCAGGACACAACGTCTCATTTAGCTAACAGTAACGTTGTAGGTAGGTCAGGACACAACGTCCAATTTAGGTAACAGTAACATTGTAGACAGGTCAGGACACAACGTCGAATTTAGGTAACAGTAGATAGGTTTGGACACAACGTCCCATTTGAGTAACAGTAACGTTTTAGATAGGCCAGGACACAACGTGTAATTTAGGTAACAGTAGATAGGTCAGATAGGTCAGGACACAACGTCCTATTTAGGCAACAGTAACGTAGATAGGTCAGGACAAAACGTCCCATTTAGGTAACTTTAACGTTGTAGATAGGTAAGGACACGACGTCCCATTTAGGCAACAGTAACGTTGTAGAAAGGTCAGGACACAACGTCTCATTTAGGTAACAGTAACATTGTAGACAGGTCAGGACACAACGTCTAATTTAGGTAACAGTAGATAGGTCAGAACAAAGCGTCCCATTTAGATAACAGTAGATAGGTCAGGACAAAACGTCCCATTTAGGTAACATAAACGTTGTAGATAGGTCAGGACACAATGTCCCATTTCGGTAACAGTAGATAGGTTTGGACACAATGTCCCATTTAGGTAACAGTAGATAGGTTTGGACACAATGTCCCATTTAGGTAACAGTAGATAGGTCAGGACACAATGTCCTATTAGGTAACAGTAGATAGGTCAGGACACAACGTCCCATT
>NW_018476429.1:0-1149 GCF_002113885.1 Mizuhopecten yessoensis | reverse complement strand
GAACTGACAGGTAGGGAATCTTAATAATTGGCTGGTAACTTTTTTTAAATTGAGCACGACAAAATGTGTGAATGAAAATGACCTTGACCTACTTTCAGGGTCACAGGGGTCAAATATGTCAAACACTTCAAGCGACTTCTTCTGAGGAACTGACAGGTATAGAATCTTAATAATTGGCTGGTAACTTTTTTAAATTGAGCACGACAAAATGTGCGAATGAAAATGACCTTGACCTACTTTCATGGTCACAGGGGTCGAATATGTCAAAAACATCAAACGACTTCTTCTGAATAATCGAAAGGTATAGAAAAGGTAAAGAATCAATCTTTCTTGGGAAAGAGCCAACAAAGTTTGAGAAGGAAAATGACCTTGACTTACTTACAAGTCACAGGGGAAAATATGTCGAACACTTCAAACAACCTCTGAAGAAGAACCAAAAAGCATAGAATCATATAATAGTATTTAACTAGTAGTTTCAACAGATGGAGCCGACATAGTTTGAGTTTGCGAGTAAAATATTTGTAGTACAGTATAGTATTTAATGAGAATATTTTGCTATGACTGCTTAAATATTCAGGTGAGTGATACAGGCCCTCTGGGCCTTTTGTTCCTTAAAAACTCAAGTTTTTCTCCCAAATTCAATTGTTGTCAACTTCAAGTATATGTATATGTCCGATGACCCACCATTATTATACGACAGTCTCCTAAACACGTGACTCTCTCAAAGTGATTTACTGTTATGTAACGTTTTATTAAGTAAAGAACAATCTCTTGAACACGTGACACTCTCCAAGTGATTTACTGTTTCATAAGTGTAGGGCAGTCTCCTAAACACGTGACTCTCTCCAAGTGATTTACTGTTATGAAATGTTTTATTAAGTATAGGACAATCTCCTAAACACGTGACTCTCTCCAAGTGATTTACTNGACTCTCTCCAAGTGATTTACTGTTATGTAATGTTATATTAAGTATAGGACAGTCTCCTAAACACGTGACTCTCTCCAAGTGATTTACTGTTATGTAATGTTACATTAAGTATAGGACAGTCTCCTAAACACGTGACTTTCTCCAAGTGATTTACTGTTATGTAATGTTTTATTAACTATAGGACAGTCTCCTAAACACGAGACTCTCTCCAAGTGATTTAC
>NW_018476428.1:0-1148 GCF_002113885.1 Mizuhopecten yessoensis | reverse complement strand
CAGGGGAGGCCGTCCTTAAATGACCATAGCTGTTGATAGGATGTTTAACAATACTAAACCAAACCAAACCAAACCAAAAAATGTCAAACTACATTGTCCCCTAAGCGGAAGACGAGATAGAAAACTGCAATGCAGGGGCCATCCCTCAAGATTTTAAAACGCAGGGTGGTCCAACAGGTCTTTCCCCCTCGAACCTGCAGGGTTGTCTGTCGTTTTGTATAACGCACAGTACATAGTGCTTTATTTTGGAATTTTGTCATAAAGTTTTAACTTTCTTCTATTAATATTGTGTTTTGACTTTGTGCTGGCTGCTAACTGTAAAAATGGAAATTGTCACGAGGTGCACAATACAGTATTAAATTCTAAATTATATTTACATATATATAGAAATTTTCCAGAGTGCGACTAGTTTATTTAGTGAAAATCCGAAAATTTTAAGAGTTTTCCGGTCATTATTGGGGTTTTCATGCTGTATTTTCAGTTATTTTATGGCATCATCATTTATATATGCGTTGTTACTGCGGTTCATTTTGTCCTTGAGGTGTTGATGCAGTGGTATATTGTATAACTCTTCATGAAGTATCTTAATTACCTTTTGCCTTATTTAAAAAAAATATGGTGATATTCATTCCAGTGATAGTACTAACTTTGAAGTTTTCGCTGTGCTGTGTCGAACAAAGACTTCGAACGGATTATTTGATTTGACAATTGGTTTAGTTATCTTTTGTCTAACGTCCTATTAACAGCTGAGGTCATATAACGACGTGCGTATGTGTGTTGAAGGCAGTAAAAGTGGATCTGATGTACAGAAACTGCTTACCGTTCTTGAGTACATGATTTATACTTATAGTTGAAACACCGAAAATCAGCGATATGCCATATTTTAATAGCTATGTAAATAAAAAAGTGATATTCTATCACTCGGTCCTATCCAATTACTTTGGTATTATTCAAACAAGATGCCCATGGGCCTTCACGGTCACCGGAGTTCTGATATATTTATATAAATAGTTGATTTTTGTTTTTAAAACATGGACAGAAATATTATTCAAAGTCACAAAAAACAATAAAACCACCTTTTTCAATATCTAGCATATATATATATACAGATTGAAGACTGAAAAGTATTTGAAACTAGCACCTCTGAT
>NW_018476427.1:0-1148 GCF_002113885.1 Mizuhopecten yessoensis | reverse complement strand
GCTTTAGAGTGGCTTATGTTAGCTAGATAGGGTGCTGTATCAAATGATGTAAAAAAATATTATTTACTATAGGTTGTTTTTTTCATGAAACTTATAAATATGTGAAGTATACTTTTTTTTTCTTTTTAACATAAGTGTTTGAATGAAAGGAAAAAGTAATGAAAAGAAAATGAATACTTTTAATCAGTTATTGCAAAAAGATGTCATAGTAATTTATAAAACAATGTCACTGCAATGCTATCAAAACAATTCCTTCACTGGAAGACCCATCTAACCCAATCCATATACATCAAGTCAGGTTGACAGACATGAATTAAAATCTTCAAAAGCATTTATCATAATAGTGATTTTTTTGCCTAGTTTGACAGCCAAATATGTATATACAGGATGCTATCTCTAGCCAAAAATGAAGAAAAGTAAGAAATTTATGTCTTCCCTTATTTCAATGAAAATCGCACTATGTTGTTTTAAAATAGTAATATCAAAGTTTTACTTTATACACAAACAATGGACACGATTTATATGTACAGTACATTGTTTTGGTATAAGGTTAAACTATTTCCAATACTGATGCATTTATAGTCTTCTATAAGAAATAGGTAGAAAAAACAGTGCATTATTATATTTAACTTGGAGGAACAGATTACATTGTGCATAACTATAAGGGTTTCCTAACATTTTTAGATTTTAATGTGCGTGCATCACGGTTTCCTGACTTTTTCAGATATCACTGTGCATAAGTGTTTCCTGACTTTTTCAGATTACACTGTGCATAAGGTTTTCCTGACTTTTTCAGATTACATTTCTAATTACATTGTGCGTTATGTTTTCCAGACTTTTTCAGATAACACTGTGCGTTATGTTTTCCTGCCTTTTTCAGAAGCTGTGTCCATGCAGTAATGTGGTATACCATGGCCAATGCTCAGATGTCGTACCAGCTATCAGAACGGTTAATACGAGCAATCAGTAACTGGCAGACGTTTACAACGACCCCAGACAAGGATATCGAGGATCTCATCAACCAAGGTGCAGACGTGAACAGACTCCATGGAACTCTCCTACCTCTCCACTGCGCCTGTATGGTCACTGACATGGACACCCTTAAACTGCTGCTGGAGAAAGGGGCTAGGGTAAGAGCTGAACATAAG
>NW_018476426.1:0-1148 GCF_002113885.1 Mizuhopecten yessoensis | reverse complement strand
ACTGTTTCTGTGATGTCACTACCCTGTACAACTGTTTCTGTGATGACATTGTTGAAAATGTTCCTGACAAATAGTTCATACAAAAAAAAAGGGCAGTACTCACTGCAATGTAATTTAGTTTCTCTAACTTGATAATTCGAAATTTCATTAATATTTGTTTGACAAAATTTGTTGTACACATTACAAACTGTGGTTATACCAAACTAGTTTAGGTCCTCAGAAAATTCTAACTGTACATACTACAAAATTGGTTTTTATATATTTTTTAATAACATAAAGTGAATGAATTAAACATAAATGAAAAATTCAACAAAAGTTTTAATTCCATACCAACTAAAGATGGTTTCTCATTGATTTTCAGCAAAAAGTGGGATCAAAACACAACGATCTTCTTTTTATGTTGTACTGTTCATGGTTTTTTTAATGTATAATAACAAGAAAATCATAGATAATATTGTTTAAAAACACCAAAACTGATCGAGTAACCAATCTTTAACAAAGTATTAAATGTAATAAAGAACATAACTTTACAAACTTACACTGGCTTATTAGCACTGTGTTTCCCCCTGTCATCTCTTCAATAGTCACACAAGTAGTTAACATGACTAATAACACTTTTCAAAAATATAATCTTATTGTCATAATTACCGATTATTACATTGAGGCATTACTTTTTTCTAGAAAAACAAAATAGAATTTTTAAATAAAAAAATCCGAACTTCATTTTTATGATTTGAGTGCCATCAGGTTAATCATGAAATGTTTGGTGATGTATATAAATCATTTCTTATGAATTTAACTTGTCTAAAAACACAAATATTAAACCATTATTTAAAAAGTGTCTGAAGTATCCTGGAATAATTTTAAATTAACCAAACTAAAATTACAAAATAAATTATCTTAATCCTCTGCAGACAAGAATTCCACAGAAGTGGATGTGTCGCCTGCTCAGCGCTTTTATTAAGAAAAGTGTTTTGGCTTGAGTTATCGCGTAAACAAGAAAATATTAACACAGCGTTGCTATGTCAACAAGTGTGCTATGCCAAAACGTGGAAAGTTGAAACTCGGCAGAAAAACCCGTGATATATGTTGAACATTATTTTTTCTAGCATTACGGTACAAAATTTGAAAGGAATTGATTAAAAAAT
>NW_018476425.1:0-1148 GCF_002113885.1 Mizuhopecten yessoensis | reverse complement strand
TGTTACAACCAAATCCACGTCTCGTTAACGAGATCAAATTGATATCACAGAACGATGATATACCCAATGTTACAACGAAATCACGTCTCGTGTACGAGATTACAGCTGACGTAGACATGTACAAAGTAATAATCTCTGACATTTGTAACCTTTTATCTGGCGTCACAATCACCGCTGTCGGAGACAAAATCCCGCACTGTGACATGTAGGAAACAAGTGTTTCGGAAAGGTAGCTACCACTTTGTAAAACTGTTTACCGTCTGCTGTTAGAAAAAGCTGAAAAGCCTTGCTTATTCACAAAATGGCGTTAAACACCTTAATTGTAGAGTTTTAACAGCAGACGGATTCGGTATAACATCTTCATAGCAATATTGATTGGAAAATGAGGATGGATATTTACCATAAATAGTCTTGTCTATTTGCAATAACAATGCCCCCTCGGCTCCCTCCTCCTTGTGCACAAACAAACAAAGTGAATGCAAAACAAAAAAAACCAAAACTTTATAAAGCGGTGTATGGTTCTACCTTTCTTGGCCACAATTTGTTATAAAAAAAATACAACCTTTCATTGAATATCTAAACTAATGTTTTGAATTAACCATCGATACTAGTATGACAGTATACATTTGTGCTTACAATTATGGTCTCCATGGTTACTAGAGAAAATTTGCATGAATTGATAAAATTTGAATATTCAGTCAATATTTGGTAGCGCATAAGACATGGACATATCAGTCGTTTTACACAGTCAGTTGAGCTGATGATTTGGTAAGGCTACAAAAGTTCACGTTATCAATCATATTCGCGAAACTTATCAAAGTGGAAAATCAAAAGGGTTGGTTTCCAAATTTGCTGCTCGTATGATATGATTAGATGAAACTTGAAAGACCGTACATTCTTTCTTGACATTCTTGGGTACTCATCTGCTTACATGGAGTAATGCTCGTTCATGTCAAAGGCAATGGAGTAATGCTCGTTCATGTTACAGGCCATGGAATAAAATATATCAGGAAAAGAATTCTGTTGAAACTGAAATAAAGGATGCTTTAGAGAATTGAATGAAGGCATTGCTGTACAAATATGTGTTACATCTGTTATTGTGTACCTGGGATCAGACCTAGTGGTAAGGTAACCTGGGATCAGACCTA
>NW_018476424.1:0-1148 GCF_002113885.1 Mizuhopecten yessoensis | reverse complement strand
ATTTCTTGATTTACAATTCATATTACATCTCATTTCAAATGTTTTATATATATGGGCAAAGAAGTAATAACGACAGTTCAGGGCGATCCGTCCCTTTAACAATACAGGAACATGAATATTTACATATCACAACATAAAACAGAGAAAAAAAATCTTCATGAGACAATAATATAATACAAAATACATAAACAATCAGAAGTTACTAATATAAAATTTGCTGTTGTAATTTCATATCCCCTCGGTAAGCTTGTAATCATAGTAAATATTTCATCTTGAATACGTGAGGTCAAGTGAATTTATACTAAAAATCTGAACGAATGTAGTGAGAAAATTGTTATGTCCTAGTAGTTCGTGTAAACACGGCGCTCAAAAAAAATCGCCGAGTGACGCGGTGTATCTGTACCTCGAAATAGCGGACCGGGTCACACCAACACCACCAGGTATAAAAAAAAATGAAGTCAAAGATAAAAACTTTGGGTAATGTGACAGAAAATGGACACAAAATGTTGGTACCCTGGTTATAAATACGAAAATAAATCTTATTTAGATTATAAAGCCCGAGAAACACACTAACAATTAGTGCCGAAAATGTCGTGTACAAAATCAACTTGTCTAAGACAGTTTCGTCCACAGAAACTCGCCCCAAAAGGACCGCTAACAATTTGGGCTGGTAGATTTAATATCAATTTTGGCTAGTGAAAATGTTCAATATATACTATGAAAACATAGGTTGGGCTAGAAGAATGTTTCAAAATTAACTTGCAGGCAAGTTTGTGAAAATGAAATTGTACATTTCAAAACACAAAAAATGGGTGGAGACTTTTTTTTCATTTGGAAAAATATAGAATAGGGACACCTTAAATTAAGCGAATAATTTTGTTTTAAATAAATAGGGTATCTATGTGGCAAGGCCCACACATATTTTCAGAATTTCACAAATAAAATATTTCAAATTGAAATAATTCCAATATTTGAATAATTGTTATCCATCGAAAAATTGATAATGACCTAATTAATTGACTGGAGCGTAATTGGATTATAATATTATAACATTTATAACTCAGTTGTATTACATGCATGTAGTCCTGCTTACTGACACACTCAGGTATGGTGGCTGATATATGACATTTCGTCTTTTCGCTTTGTCG
>NW_018476423.1:0-1147 GCF_002113885.1 Mizuhopecten yessoensis | reverse complement strand
ATCTTTAAAGGACAAGTATCAGCCTAGTGATTGGTCAGGTTTTTTCATCTGACACCAATCAACTAGCTAGCCGCGTGCCTTCAAATTTGCTATGACATATTCCAGGGGGGCAGAGAGCGAAAGTGAACGTAACCCCTGGATACCGAGGATATTGCTTGGTACGTTATATACCAACGTACCAGGCGACGGAAAGTCTTACAAGATCATTATTAATAGAAATTACGTGCGCCTGTGCGCAGACCGCCTAGTTTAGTTTGAATCTACGCCAGAACTGGTGTATCATCTTCATTGTAGAAAATATCGCTGTTTAACGTCCCTTTACCTTGGACACGCCACTCGATTCCTTTGCTGAAATTTGGTAAAAATTGTTAGTCGATTTGTTATGTAATTCATCAATTTATCTGTGTACAATACACTTTTAGTTTGTCTTGTGTACATTTTCCATACCTATTGTATGTTCAAATACGGAGGAATAAACGTTATGTAAAAGGTGGCATCATCTGCATATATATATGTACAATGTTTCGAGCGGAGTATTGAAAACAACGAGGGCCCGAATATTGAACCCTGTGGAACAGCGGTTGTGGATTTACAAAACAATACTTTGACATTTTTAAAAGTTACTTACTGAAATCTATCAGATAGCATTTTTTGAACATCCATATTGTATTTTCATTTTCTGAAATAGAATTTTGTGGTCAACAAGATCAAAAGCTTACCAAAAACCATATACGTCACGCCATGGTTTCCTTTGTCAAGCTCATCATACCATACATTCTCGATATCCAAGGGTTACGCTTACTTTCGCTCTCTGCACCCAGGAATATGTAATAGCAAAATTGAAGGCTCAGTGTGTGCGCTACAATGTTGATGAGACAGGAAGACTAGATCGATCCCTTGGACATCCGTAAATGACCTTAGCTATTAATAGGAAGTTAAACAAAATTAAAACAAAACAAAATAATCGATCCTTTGATGTACATCAAAAGAATCTCGCGGTCGTGTAACTGTAAAAATTGACTGGCTTTGAAGTCGAGTGTCGCTCCTTTGTAATCTTCAAAGTACAGGTATCAGCCTGGCGATTACTCAGGTTTTATTTTAACCGAGACCAATCAAACAGCTATCTTCGTGCCTTCAATTTTGCTAT
>NW_018476422.1:0-1147 GCF_002113885.1 Mizuhopecten yessoensis | reverse complement strand
TTATCAATTAATAGACTTTTATTGAGGTGAATATGTGGTCATAATGATTATATGGACCTGAGAAAGTGATACTGACCTTCATTTCGGTCAATATCAGTTTTTTTCAGGTTCATCATATAACCACATATCCATCGAAATAAAAGTCCTTAGTTAATTGTTATCATTAAACAAGATGGAACATATGAAAATTGCACATTTGGAAGAGATCGAGCATTGTGACGCTAAAATTGAAATGACTTCATAAGTGAATAATATTAACCTGCTGTTTTTCTAAAAATAGTAATATTTAGTCAATATCACAAATTAGTAACCTCCACGTGATTACCTATGATCCTACAAATGAGATTGTAGGAAAATATGTGACATCTAATTTTACCCCATATTCACTCAAGACCCTGATATCAGCCCAAGAGCATGAGGGCTGATGTCGGGATCAAAGGTTAATACTGGGTATGATATAAAAATGGCCATGTCTTAAACTATTTATGATATTCTTGTTAAGACTACAACAGAGATGTTTCAGATAATATTTCAAATTTTATTTGAACAAAATTTCAAATTTAATTAATGATAATTTATCAATTTTATAATAAAATTCATTGTATTCTTAACAAGTATATGATAAATATAGATTTTGTATTACATTTACTGAATAAATCGCCATTTATTATGTAAAAGGAATATTTCTTCTCTGTGAGAACAAAGCGTTTCTGGTTTGTAGTTTGTGTTTTGCGTTCCTGATGGACAATAACAAAAAAATGGGCAAGATAATTTTCCAGTTGTGGAGGAGAAATTATTTCAATCTATTTGTTTTCATTTTGTGTAGATAACCAGTTGGCTACAAGTTTTCTATCGCTTACCGATTCCCAAATGAAGGAAATTCGCAAATGTTTTCCCTGAAGTTTTTTTGTTTTGTTAAGTGATCATAGCTTAATTATTCTGTTTGCAGGTGTCTATAAAATTGGTCTCCATTAGCAGACCACGTACTTGTTTTGGAATCAGGCGCAATATAAACTATAATACAGATCAAAAAATGGATATTTAACCAGGCTGATACAGGCTGTGATATCACAGGGCTGATACAAGTTATGTTATAACACACAAGGCTGATACAGGTAAATTATTACACACCTGACTGACACATTTG
>NW_018476421.1:0-1147 GCF_002113885.1 Mizuhopecten yessoensis | reverse complement strand
TATAACCTGCTCACCTTAACCCCGTACTCTGTAATAAAGGTATCACACGTCCTAGTAGTAACCTCCTTATCTTACCTTAACCCCGTACTCTGTAATATAGGTATCAAAGGTCGCATTCTCATAGCCTAGTATTTAAGTTATCACAAGTCATAGCAACACATTCCTCATCTTAACGCACCCTCTCCTCTTGTTGTTAAAAGGTATCGTAGATGCCACATACAGCCTTTTTACCTGGATCACAAATGTTACATACGAAATAAAGCTTAATGCAAAGTCAGACCAAATGAATTGTTTCATACATAAAAAAGCTTACAGAATCCTTAACATAAAAGCAAACCAACAAAGTGAAGTTAAACGTAACAAAGGAATGAGCTTAACCACAATATTATATCAAAGCCTTACCAAAGATATTATAAAAACATCAAATTTACAACAGATACATATATATTAAAATGAAATATTTCAGATACACTTTCGAATACGGTTTATCAAGAAAATCAACGAATTCTGCCCATTAAAGGGATTATCTCCCTTTACTTAAAAAGGTCCTGAAAATACAACAAAAATGGATTTTTTCGGTGAAAGACTCGGTTAAAGCAAACAAACAACTTATTTTGTTGGTAAAATTTCCCGCAAGATTTCCTAGTGCCAGTATTATGTATAATTTATTGTAGCAATTGTATAATGTTTAATTTGTTGTAACAATTGTATAATGTTTAACTTGTTGTAACAATTGTATATTTATTTATACTCTGTGTTGAAATTTTGGCCCTCAGATTACGAAATAATGATAACATTCAAGGTATAGAAATTGATAATTGTCCAATATTAGTATCCCAATATGCAGATGATACCCCACTTATCTTGGATGGATCAGAAAAATCTCTGAAAGAAGCAATTTGTGAACTTAATGAGTATGCCAAAATTTCTGGATTGAAAATTAATGTAAAAAAAACACAAGTAGTTTGGATTGGTAATAAAAAGTTTAGTGAATAAACCTTTTTACCGAATCTCCAGTTACAGTGGGGTAAAAGCAAATTTACACTTTTGGGAATTGAGTTTAGTGTAAATCTTCATGAAATTTCAAAGATGAATTTTGACAAAAAAACTAATTAAACTAAAATCATTACTAAAAACCTGGAGTAGA
>NW_018476420.1:387-1147 GCF_002113885.1 Mizuhopecten yessoensis | reverse complement strand
CATGAATCAGTGAAGCATGCTGTACTTTACACAGTACGTAGTAGGTGGTATAATAAGTAGCAGGTAGTACATGAATCAGTGAATCATGCTATACCCTACACAGTACGTAGTAGGTGGTATAATAAGTAGTAGGTAGTACATGAATCAGTGAAGCATGCTGTACTCTACACAGTACGTAGTAGGTGGTATAATAAGTAGTAGGTAGTATATGAATGATTGCAGTATGCTGTACTCTGCACAGTACGTAGTAGGTGGTATAATAAGTTGTAGGTAAATGGACTACATGAATCAGTACAGTATGCTGTACACTACACAGTACGTAGCAGGTGGTATAATAAGTAATAGGTAGTACATTAATCTGTACAGTATGCTGTACTCTACACAGTACGTACATGTAGTAGGTGGTATAATAAGTAATCGGTATTACATGAATCAGTACAGTATGCTGTACCCTACACAGTACGTAGTAGGTGGTATAATAAGTAGTAGGTAGTACAGGAATCAGTGAAGCATGCTGTACTCTACACAGTACGTAGTAGGTGGTATACTAAGTTGTAGGTAGTACATGAATCAGTGAAGCATGCTGTACCCTACACAGTACGTAGTAGGTGGTATAATAAGTTGTAGGTAGTACATGAATCAGTACAGTATGCTATACTTTACACAGTACGTAGTAGGTGGTATAATAAGTAGTAGGTAGTATATGAATGAGTGCAGTATGCGGTACCCTACACAGTACGTAGTAGGTGGTATAATAAGT
>NW_018476420.1:0-248 GCF_002113885.1 Mizuhopecten yessoensis | reverse complement strand
GCTGTACTCTACACAGTACGTAGTAGGTGGTATAATAAGTAGTAGGTAGTACATGAATCAGTACAGTATGCTGTACCCTACACAGTACGTATTAGGTTGTATAATAAGCAGTAGGTACATGTAGTACATGAATGAGTGCAGTATGCTGTACTCTGCACAGTACGTAGTAGGTGGTATAATAAGATGTAGGTACATGTAGTACATGAATCAGTACAGAATGCTGTACCCTACACAGTACGTAGCAGGTG
>NW_018476419.1:0-1147 GCF_002113885.1 Mizuhopecten yessoensis | reverse complement strand
GCTTTGAGACGACCTACGAACTAGATTGTGATAAAGCGGTATGTACGAACCTCGAATTAGTATTATTATTTATCATAATTATTATTATACGTGAGAATCTGCAAGGTATGTCTCAATTAATATCACTCAGTTGTGTCAACTTTTAGCGTGAATATACATTGATATATTACAATGATGTATATAGGATCTCACATGAGTTTCCAATTCATATGAGATTGATGAAACGAGTCTTAATATTATTCATTTGAGTGAGCCTCTGTGGAGCTTAATTGAAGTATTGTGACGAATTTCATCAATTTCAGATGAGAGGAAAACTAATGCAGGATCTTTTTGTCATATAATCAAGATTTGTGGCATTTATTTGTGTAAAAACGACAATTTCCATGCGTCCTTGAAATATAAAAAGCCGCCATTGTTATTCCAGTGGGTAGGCCTGTGACGTCATCTACTTGTATATGTATAACGGTCTCATTGTTCGGTAGATAAATGATAAAAGATCAAAGAAGAGTTTTTTAATTTAGATTTCAGAACCGTTGCCAATGCGAAAATATACATACCGCTATCAGTTTAAAGAATCACAACGCAAACATTTCAACACACGAAGCTCAATTTCGTCTTTAACAACATTCCATTTCTCTGCCCGAGGAACTATAGCTACAAGACGTCGTCTTTTAATACGGAACTATGACGTTTGTTGATGAATCTACATGCGCATGTCGATGGCGATGCCGCCACACTATTGTGACATCGAATACTTTTGCACAGTACAACGGCTAAAGTGAAATACTTTTATGGCAGCAACTGATATCCATTTTAAAAGTACACTTTCCGAAAGACATAAAAAGTTAATATACACATGGTAGAAACCGACAAAAAATGCACCATTTTGAAGACTTCGTTTTGGTCAATCAGCTGGTGGGTTATTATTGTCAAAATATAGACACAAGATACATTAGCCGGTGGCATACATATACCACTAATATGACTAATGTACAAAGTGGTCGTACCGTGACAACAAATATAAACAAGAGGCCTAAGAGGTCAGTATCGTTCATCTGCTTTTTATATACCTTCAAAGTGGTCCAAGGTAAACAAATAAGTGTCTACATACGATATACTTTTGTTAGAAGATTTCAACATTAGAAAA
>NW_018476418.1:408-1147 GCF_002113885.1 Mizuhopecten yessoensis | reverse complement strand
GACTTGCTGTTACATGTCCTCCTTGTACTTCTAGTGTAGACTTGCGGTTACATGTCCTCCTTTTACTTCTAGTCTATACTTGCTGGTACATGTCTTCCTTGTACTTCTAGTGTAGACTTGCTGTTACATGTCTTCCTTGTACTTCTAGTGTAGAATTGCTGTTACATGTCTTCCTTGTACTTCTAGTGTGTCCTTGCTGGTACATGGCTTCCCTGTATTTCTAGTGTAGACTTGCTGTTACATGTCTTCCCTGTACTTCTAGTGTAGAATTGCTGTTACATGTCCTCCTTGTACTTCTAGTGTAGACTTGCGGTTACATGTCCTCCTTGTACTTCTAGTGTAGACTTGCGGTTACATGTCCTCCTTTTACTTCTAGTCTATACTTGCTGTTACATTTCCTCCTTGTACTTCTAGTGTATACTTGCTGTTACATGTCTTCCTTGTACTTCTAGTGTGTACTTGCTGGTACATGGCTTCCCTGTATTTCTAGTGTAGACTTGCTGTTACATGTCTTCCTTGTACTTCTAGTGTAGAATTGCTATTACATGTCCCTCTTGTACTTCTAGTGTATACTTGCTGTTACATATTCCCCCTGTATTGCTAGTGTATAATTGCTGTTGCATGTGTTCCCGTTACTTCTAGTGTTTACTTGCTGTTACATGTCTTTCTTGTACTTCTAGTATAAACTTGCTGTTACATGTCCTCCTTGTACTTCTAGTGTAGACTTGCTGTTACATGT
>NW_018476418.1:0-367 GCF_002113885.1 Mizuhopecten yessoensis | reverse complement strand
ACTTGCTGTTACATGTCCTCCTTGTACTTCTAGTGTAGACTTACTGTTACATGTCTTCCTTGTACATCTAGTGTATACCTGATGTTACATGTCTTCCTTGTACTTCTAGTATAGACTTGTTATTACATGTCTTCCTTGTACTTCTAGTGTAGAATTGCTGTTACATGTCCTCCTTGTACTTCTAGTGTATACTTGCTGTTACATGTCTTCCTTGTACTTCTAGTGTATACTTGCTGTTCCTTGTCCTCCTTGTACTTCTAGTGTAGACTTGCTGTTACATTTCTTCCTTGTACTTCTAGTGTAGAATTGCTGTTACATGGCCTCCCTGTACTTCTAGTGTAGACTTGCTGGTACTCGTCTTCCCTGT
>NW_018476417.1:0-1147 GCF_002113885.1 Mizuhopecten yessoensis | reverse complement strand
TTGTAGCAATACACGAAAAAGCAGTGTACATATTCAGACGAGATGAATATAATATTATATTTTACAAGTACAAAGAAACCCAAGTCCAGAGACTATATCGGGTAGACTAATGCTCGGTCGTTAAACCGTGATCACTGTTGTCCTGATATAATAGTATCGTGTGATTTATCAATGCTTCATTCATAACCACTCTACCGGAGAAGGCGTTCTTTAGATAAGGATAATACAGGTTGCTATGTCTTTACAATAAAACAGAATTTTATAAAGGCGCTATATATGGCATGGGGTTTTCACAAAGATAATTGTACCTTGTGTTGTTTTTTTGAAATTCTGTCAAGTATTGTGCAATAATTCTCGTCTGAGCGTCAACCCGTTTGTTCAAGTTCAATGGCGTCTCTTTGAGAAGATACACTGTTTTCCAAGGTTACAACTATTTTTTAAATGATGAGGTTATTTTTCTTCTAGAAGTGGTGTTCGGTATTCTTCCTCATATTTAGGATATCGTCCCTAAAACTCTAAACCTTTCTACTTATTGTTCTTACTTTTTAGGTTTGAAGGATGTTGGATATTCTTCTATTCATGTTTAGCTCAGCATGGCCGAAGGACCATGGTGAGCTTATGCCATACCGCAGCGTCCGTCGTCCGTCGTCCGTCGTCCGTCCGTCAACTTTTCCTTTAAAACACTACTAGACACGAACGACTGAGAAGATTTTGACCACATTTGGTCAGAAGCATCCTTGGGGGAAGGGGAACAAATTTTGTATAAATGGTGGGTCTGGCCCCCCTGGGGGCTGATGGGCGGGGCCAAACAGGGGAAATATAACAAATTCTTTAAAATCCTTCTTCTTCTGTAGGAATGAAAGGATGTGTTCCATATTTGGTCTGAAGCATCCTTGGGTGACGGGGAACCAATTTTGTATATACTGTGGGTCTGGCCCCCTCAGGGGCCTGAGGGGCAGGGCCCAATAGGGGAAACACAGCAAATTATTCTTTAAAATCCTTCTTCTGTAGGAATTAAAAGGATTTGTTCCATATTTGGTCTGAAGCATTCTTGGGTAAAGGGGAACCAATTTTGTATAAACCGTAGGTCTGGCCCCCCCTGGGGGCTTAGGGGCGGGGCCAAACAGGGGAAATATAACAAATTCTT
>NW_018476416.1:0-1146 GCF_002113885.1 Mizuhopecten yessoensis | reverse complement strand
GTAAAAGAAAGGTCATGGGTGGTGAAATTTTGCAAATTGCAAAATATATTGATTCATCAATACCCACAGAATGAGTGTTTAATTTTAACAGTTTTAATATTGGATAATTCAAATATTGCAGCCATGAAATTTATATAATATATAGAATATGTTTTATTAGCTTACCTGGGCAAAAGCTTATTCTATTTAGTGTCATTTGTTGTCTGGTGTTATTCCTTTTGTTGTCTGAGTTATCAATTTTTCCTTCAAAAAAGACTACTTGTACAGAATGGCTAGAGGGCGATTAACTATATTTTGCAAAGGGCATCCCTCAGGGTCTAGGACAAAGTTTTTCTTGTTACAATACATTTCATGAACATGGAAAACTCAAAACAAATTATGTTGCATAAGTTGAAATACTACATTGAATGACCAGATAAATTAGTATGAAAAATGAAATATTATCATGTTAGGATTGTGAAAAGATTCATGTAGCACAACCAATAGGTGTTTCTATGAGACGTTTCGATGACTAGTACGGTATGTACTCTGTCACTTTCATCAGACAAATGACTAGTAAAGCGTATGTACACAAAGGTATAAAATATGTATGAGTTGTCCACGCAAATCGTTGTCGATAAGGCTACCCTTTAAGCATTAGTAGAATTAGTTATATATGTACCGAAATGACTTGATTCAGCAAGGGAATCCTGTAGGGAATCAAATATACATATTATACAAAAGATCTTCAATTGAGGTACAGTATAGTGATATCAAATCATGTTTTATTGTATAAATCTTTTTTTTCCGTAGCTATGCTGACTACTCTAAATATTTTGCTAATCAAACCGTTAATCTTTGAAGGTGTTACTCATGGAGGTTGGATTTGGATTCTGGATAGATGGCATTGCTTAAATAATACTTGCAACTTGGACCAATTTTTGAACGGGCTGCACCAAATTTGTCGTTTCCCTCCACTCCTGCAGCTTTTACAAGAACTAGCAAGGAGATTCCCCGAGTCATATAGGGTAAGTTATGTACAATGTACTTGTTTTCAGTTTTAATAACAGCTCCCGTAAGCTAGTCATTTTTAGCTTATGCCATACCGTTGCGTCTGTCGTCCGTACATCAACAATTTCTTTAAACGACTTCTTCTTAACCACTGAT
>NW_018476415.1:0-1146 GCF_002113885.1 Mizuhopecten yessoensis | reverse complement strand
TTAATTGTACATAGGATGTTTGCATGCCTTCTAGCTTCATGCTAGTGGGGTTTTGCATTAACTTAACCGGTGGAGCATACGTACACATCATAGTTTTGTTCCTCACTTTCCTCGTGTATGTCCAGTTCATCAATGGTAGAAAGCATGTCATCTTTGTTGACTTCCAACTGTTTCAGCAATGTTTCTCTCTGGTGGAAAAAAATTACATAGTAAAAGTACAACGTAGAGATCTTAGCACCAAGACTGATGGCAAAGTTTGTACCTACATGATACTGAAGTAGAACCACCACTTATAGGACACACTACAACTGTATTGTTATTTACCCAGAAAGGCACAACAGAATAATTATCTCACAACCTAAAAAGTTACCACAAGAAAATATCATATATAAAGTGCAAACCTGAAGTTGTAGAAAAGGCAGGTTGAAAAATTTGTGGAGATATTTTAGTCCAAATCCATTCCTCATAGACGACTCAGCATACCTGACTGTTGCTGCCTCACCAGGCCTGAAACAGTGATCACAAGGTCAACTTCAGATCATCATCACCAACCAATACTAACGTCACTTTCTTCCTGTGTGAATACATTTTACTATACTGTTTGAGGTGTATATAATAATACAATATTACAAATGAGATAGAGGTATCAGTACCAGACAGGGGAGGGTGATAATCCTACCCCCCAACAGGTATCAGTACCAGACAGGGAAGGGTGAGAATACAAATCCTACCCCCAACAGGAATCAGTACCAGACAGGGGAGGGTGATAATCCTACCACCAACAGGTATCAGTACCAGACAGGGGAGGGTGATAATCCTACCCCCCAACAGGAATCAGTACCAGACAGGGAAGGGTGAGAATACAAACCCTATCCCTAACAGGTATCAGTATCAGACAGGGAAGGGTGAGAATTCTACCCCCAACAGGTATCAGTACCAGACAGGAAAGGGTGAGAATACAAATCCTATCCCCAACAGGTATCAGTACCAGACAGGGAAGGGGGGAATACAAATCCTACCACCAACAGGAATCAGTACCAGACAGGGGAGGGTGAGAATACAAATCTTACCCCCAACAGGTATCAGTACCAGACAGGGAAGGGGGGGGAATACAAATCCTACCCCCAACAGGTATCAGTACCAGAC
>NW_018476414.1:0-1146 GCF_002113885.1 Mizuhopecten yessoensis | reverse complement strand
CTGCTGCTCTTGCCCCAGTTGTAAAGGTTTACAAGGTTTGCCAATTTACCGTGGTTAAATATTGATATAATAAGAGTTTAATGTGAAATGTTTTGTGTTCCTGTCATATGTTGTGATATTTAAATCGGGTTTTATTGGAAAGGAACGAGTTGTAAAGTCCGGTCGTATATAATATCGGTATGACACGAAAGATGAACAAACATGATGGAGTGGCTTCCCTTGATTAAAACTATCACCTACATTTCGTTATAATATATGGTAATATGTGCATTTGTATTGTCGCATTCATAATTTCTGTAATCATTTTTGAGGAGAAGAATTCAATTATGTCTTTAAAACCTATTCCAATTAAATGTAAAAGCAATAAAATGTGTTTAAACTAAGATTAAATATTTTTGTATAAATCAATATTTTATATAATACGCTAAAATACTCGCAACTATCTTATTTGAAAATAAAATATAATTTTGAATAAATATATATTATATCCTTACTCCATTTCAAATTAGAGCCGTAAGATCATTTTTATCGGAAGAACTGATGGAAATGATTTATTAAAATGATAAGTAAGTAGCAATATATTTAGTTGATAGTATTTCAAAAACTTTGATTTGATCGGAAAATCATGACTAATTCCACAGAAGGAACAACAATAACTAAACTTACCCAAGTATCTCATGTCTTTTTAATATTATGTTGTTGTTTTTTTGTGTGATTTGTTAATTTTGCTTTAAGTAACCAATGTAACTAGATCAAAAAAGAAAAGAAAAGAAATTATCTTATATATCAGGTGAAAACTTATTGTTAGCCGTTTAAAGGAATTCTTTTTCTATTATCTCTGATAAGAGAAAATAGAAGTAGCTGTTTTAGAAATGCAAAAGCTTATTTTTTCACAATATTTTGATGTTTCTTAGTTATCGTTTGTTATTAATAAACTACTGTTAATTAAGAATCTAGCCTTTTGTTTTTCATTGAAGTATTTTCTTCATGTAACGAGGGTTTCGTTAATGCTCTTTATATTAAGGATGTACTCCCCCAAGAAGTCTAAACATTCCAGTATTAATCTTTTTTTCTTTTATGTATTTTCGGAAATAAGAGTTTATGACATAGTAGAAAATTCAAAAACAATACACATTGCGTAGATGT
>NW_018476413.1:0-1145 GCF_002113885.1 Mizuhopecten yessoensis | reverse complement strand
GATATTAATTCATGTGAAACAGTTTTCTATATTAACCTCATACACTACATGTAGTTCATCATTATGTTCATCGTTTATTATTTCTTAAAACTTCAGTTTTTAACCTGTTGATATTATGTTATAAAACTAACATGACATTGATACATTGTAACTCTTTGTGCGTCATAGCAATGATAGACGTTATTAATTAATAAACAATGTATCACAAAATATGCTGCTGAACTCTAAAACAGATTAACCTAGATATTTCAAATTTAGTATTGTTCTTAAGTTTGATACGACCGGATCTACAACACAAAGTTCAAACAAGTGTAAAACAATCATAGCTCGGATACGTGTTCCAAATGAGGTTTATTTTAATAAAAGATGTATAGCACGATTCTAGAATGTTCTGCTGAGCTTAATGGATAATTTCATGATAAGCATAATACATCTTGTATGAAATTTAAATTAAACAGAAGTAAACTTTTTATCACATAGCCGAACACTCATTACGATTTCGAGTAACCATGGTATACTAGCTTATGTCTTAATTATGAAGTGATTATGAGTGTTGTAATTTGAGAGAATAAAGGAATGTATCATGCTGGTATGTTTTACTTCATTGTTGGGTATCCATATGAAACGTACGCACTGCAGTCTTTACTTTTATATAAAAATCAGTTTTTTTAAATGGATGCATGTATCAGAGGCTGCAGGTTCACAAAATGGATACCGCTGTTATCTCAGAGATTCGTCCATTTCCTTGTCATCACGTCCATTGTTAACACCTATTTGTACACACGCTTTTAAGCATAGCCAACTTACCTCGTCTATGTTAATATCCTCTCTGGCCCGTATAAAATAAATCTAATGCATCCTTCATTAACATAAAATTTAAGTTAGCAGAAGGTATGTCGCCACATTTTACTTAATAATAAAATGGAGTAACACGTTATTTAACAGGGAACATCCTGACTTGTGCCACATGTTAAGGAGAAAATGGGACACCTCCGAAACACAGTATCGCCATTACAACAGCTGCTTTGTAGCCACGTTTGGTAATGAAATGACTTTGGTGGTCATTATTTAGGCAACTATCAGGATAGAATGACAAATAAAGCAACTAGGTGGTAGGAGGCACGCTAGTCTAGGGGTATGACGCC
>NW_018476412.1:0-1145 GCF_002113885.1 Mizuhopecten yessoensis | reverse complement strand
TTGTTAGTAAGGCCTGTCGATAAAGGACGTGTTGTTATTGGTTGTAAGTAGAGCCTGTCGATAAAGGACGTGTTGTTATTTGTTGTTAGTAAGGCCTGTCGATAAAGGACGTGTTGTAATTTGTTATTTACATTTTTGTCTAATAAATATATCAAGATGGCCTGTCGGTCAAGGCCAGTTTTGTAACTGATGGATGTTATTTACAATATTGTCTTCTATATATGTCAGAAAATGTCTGTTGATATGTTGACAATACTGTGAATGTTTGAAGTTTTGTTTTCTGTGTATTTCTGGGAGGGCTGTTGAAATACTACAGTGTTGTTAGTGGTAGTTTAAAGTACTGTTTTATGTGTATATCAGAGAGGGCTGTTAGTCTTCTCTGTACTTACCCTTGTATTCATGCTGTAAGATAATTGCATTAAATGTGAATCATCATGCACGTAGGTAAGCACGATATGATATGCCTACTTGTCGCAGAACACTTTTACTCCAAGAGATATGTCTTGTGTGTTACGTGTGTAACTGATTTGCTCACATACCTTTGGCATTTTCTATGACTTAAAGAATGTTAGATCCTGCGTGTTCTTTTTCTAGTTGAGAAAAAAAACAATAAAAAAATAAGGCAAACTAAAATAAAAACTATATTTGTATAAATGACCATATGAATAACACGTTTACATATCATAACCTCCAAAACAGCGTTGGCTATTTTTGTAAATGCTCATTTGTGATTGGTCTAATTAAGAAGTTATTCGTTTTCCAATTTTTCCTTTTGTCTGGAATGGAATGAATAAGAAATAATTCTGCATAAAAGTGTCAAATGTCTTTCAAAATAAAATTGTATATATGGAACTACTAGTGCATACGTGATTTAATGCTTAATCCGTAAATAACATTGACATCTTCAAGACACATATTTATTTTTCTCTACTTTCAAGTACTCCAGCGCTGAACGGTAATATACTCGTCTAGCGCTCGACATCTTTAGTGCAGTAGAATCAAATTAATGTATGACCTCAGCATAAACATAAATGCATGGAGCGTTTTTAATATCAAACGTTTTGTTGATTGATGCAAAGTGCTCACTGCTTTAAAATCCAGTTGAAGGATAAACGGCTACCTTTGATTTTGCCGGCGTCATAAAG
>NW_018476411.1:0-1145 GCF_002113885.1 Mizuhopecten yessoensis | reverse complement strand
AGAGAAAGAATGACGCGGTTTGAATGAGTCACTCCGGATTTTATCAGCAGTAATCTTTCTCAAAATGTGGAGATATGAACAAGTTTTAAGAANAAGAGATTTATCTTATCTTTGCAGCTATTCCAACAGGTAGACATAATGACATAACACATATTAACCCTTTTAGACGACCATTCCGTATTCAGTATAGACACTCAAGATACAATGAGATATTGTCAGATTTCGGACAACAGAATGGGATATGTTTTACTTTGAAGTTACAGTGGTTCCTTGTTTCCATTAGAAACATTCACCAATGTTAAATACCACACAGGGCTTTATATCAATATATAATGCCGTTTATGATAAGTTGAAAAAACGACATATATACGTTCCTGTCATTGGATCACCGGACGTAACGTTAATCCCAAAGCGCCACCATATGACACATAATTGATAGGTAATCAATAGATTTCCGTGTATCACTATATTTTTTGCGTGCTGGTTTTATTGATTAATNAAGAGAAAGAATGACGCGGTTTGAATGAGTCACTCCGGATTTTATCCGCAGTAATCTTTCTCAAAATGTGGAGATATGAACAAGTTTTAAGAGATTTATCTTATCTTTGCAGCTATTCCAACAGGTAGACATAATGACATAACACATATTAACCCTTTTAGACGACCATTCCGTATTCAGTATAGACACTCAAGATACAATGAGATATTGTCAGATTTCGGACAACAGAATGGGATATGTTTTACTTTGAAGTTACAGTGGTTCCTTGTTTCCATTAGAAACATTCACCAATGTTAAATACCACACAGGGCTTTATATCAATATATAATGCCGTTTATGATAAGTTGAAAAAACGACATATATACGTTCCTGTCATTGGATCACCGGACGTAACGTTAATCCCAAAGCGCCACCATATGACACATAATTGATAGGTAATCAATAGATTTCCGTGTATCACGATATTTTTTGCGTGCTGGTTTTATTGATTAAGGCCAAATTTCCGTTATTATCTAAATTGTCAAACTTATTTTAAAGACTTTAAAGATGGTAGGCAATATATAAACGAAAAATAGCTTTGTTAGTTTTGTAAAAACACGACGTGTCGATACCAAAACTTAACGTAATAGCTAAAAGTAAAAAAAAA
>NW_018476410.1:0-1144 GCF_002113885.1 Mizuhopecten yessoensis | reverse complement strand
ATATATAAACAGATCTTACCATTTGGGATTTTACAAATATCTGGATCAATCATTTGCATAGCTATTAACGGTATGACATAATCCGCCGCAGGTCCTTGAAACAGGGGCAGTCTACAGAAGATTAAAATGTTGTGCTTGGTAAAAATATATCTTCAACTATGGATTTGATTGTGTTACCACGCAGCATGACATGAACACTTAATCAATTCTAAAAATAAGAAGAATATGTGGGATATTTACAAAAACGTTTTCAAAATCAAGGGCAGTTCGTTTTTGTGTGAAACTACCGAAGTTTTACCTGCAGTGTGGCAGAAATATTTATGTATGATTTCTGTTCCTTTTTTCTTTTTCTCTCTCCTTTTTTGGAGACATTGCGTAAGCTTAAGAATCATCCTACCTCAGCAAAGGAACATTGTGAAACTGTATTTTCATGTCTTAAGTCGTAACAGCGAATTCGTCTCTAACACTACCGCTTGATAAATATTCGGTGATGAAATGGAGGTTTGTATACTATCTATCTTATCCCACAATTTGACAACAAATTCGTAAAGCTGGTCATGTCTCTATAAACAGTTCGTAGTATCACCCAATTTGATCCTGAGAAATATGTTTTCTCTATGATGATACAAAAAGTTACCTTGTCCCTATTGTGACCATCATTAGCGTGGTTACGCCATTCATTAACAATGTAGAACTGAGGAGATCTCTCCTAATGTCTGGGATGTCAGACGCACAGGCGACATCCGCTACAAAGGATGACACGACCAAAGCGGACGACAGAGCGATTAGGGTTTGCTGGAAAATAAAATTTGAGGCTACAAATGAGACGAAAACATAAAGTTTGGTAAAAGAGTTTTATCAATCACATTAAAACTGGTAAAAGCGCACATTGAGAAAGCATACATTCAAATAAAATGCACCATAACTATTTAAAAAATAATACCAAAAATAATACAAAATGCAGTTGTGCTTCCAGGTGAATTATATACCGTGTAGACCTTTAAGGTGAATTATATATCGTGGACCCGTACAGTGAATTATATATCGTGTAGATCTGTCAGTTGAATTATACATAAAGTAGACCTGTAAGGTGAATGTTTTCATAATACCAAATGTAGAAGGGCGTGAGGGTAACGAACAATAA
>NW_018476409.1:0-1144 GCF_002113885.1 Mizuhopecten yessoensis | reverse complement strand
CTGTTGAAGCAAGCATATGTAGACTTGCAACCCTATTTAAAACAGCAATGGGTAAAACAATTTAAGCCTGATTGCTCCTTCCCTAAGCTTAAATTTGGTAACACTTGGGAATTTCTAAGTAAGTAAATGTAGATCTAATCAATATTCAAAGTTTTTATACCTTTAGAAGTTTATCTGTTAATGAGGGTAGATCTAGGCTCTCTTCAAAGTTTTTATACCTTTAGAAGTTTATCTGTAAATGAGGGTAGACCCAGGTTCTCTTCAAAGTTTGTATACCTTTAGAAGTTAATCTGTAAATGAGGGTAGACCATGGCTCTCTTTAAAGTTTGTATACCTTTAGAAGTTAATCTGTAAATGAGGGTAGACCCAGGCTCTCTTCAAAGTTGTATACCTTTAGAAGTTTAGCTGCAATTGAGGTTAGACCCAGGCTCTCTTCAAACTTTGTATATCTTTTGGAGTTAACCTGTAAATTAGAGTAGACCTAGGCTCTCTTAAAAGTTTGTGTACCTTTTGGAGTTAATCTGTAAATTAGAGTAGACCTAGGCTCTCTTCAAAGTTGTTTACCTTTTGGAGTTTACCTTTAAATTAGAGTAGACCTATGCTCTCTTCAAACTTTGTGTACCTTTTGGAGTTTACCTGTAAATTAGAGTAGACCTAGGCTCTCTTCAAAGTTGTTTACCTTTTGGAGTTTACCTGTATATTATAGTAGACCCAGGCTCTCTTCAAAGTTTGTATACCTTTAGAAGTTAATCTGTAAATGAGGGTAGACCCAGGCTTTCTTCAAAGTTTGTATACCTTTTGGAGTTTACCTTTAAATAAGAGTAGACCTAGGCTCTCTTCAAAGTTGTTTACCTTTTGTAGTTTATCTGTAAATGAGGGTGGACCCAGGCTCACTTCAAAATTGTATACCTTTTGAGTTTACCTGTAAATTAGGGTAGGCCTAAGCTTTCTTCAAAGTTGTTTACATTTTAAAATTTATCTNGACCCTGGCTCTCTTCAAAGTTGTATACCTTTTGGAGTTGACCAGTAAATGAGGGTGGACCCTGGCTCTCTTCAAAGTTGTATACCTTTTGGAGTTGACCAGTAAATGAGGATAGAACTAGGCTTTCTTCAAACTTTGTTTACCTTTTGGAGTTTACCTGTA
>NW_018476408.1:0-1144 GCF_002113885.1 Mizuhopecten yessoensis | reverse complement strand
ATGCAATGACGACGAAAACGGAGATAAATTTTGAATAGAATAGAGAATTTTCCCAAAAATTACTTAGTCAATTAAATTAGAAGAGATGTTTAAATAATTTTATTATGCAATGAAAGTTATAAACGTATTTACGTACATAGTTATAACAACTATCGATATACATGTATATAATATGTATAAATATAGATTTGTTCCAATATATACTAAAGATACATGCTTGTGAAAAGTAAATCTACTCATACTAAATACTCGTCGAATTTATTTAATCAAATTTAAGTCTTTAAAAACATCAAGTTATATGAATGCATAACCACGGACTTTATCCAATTCCGTGTACAATATCTAATTTTAAATATAAAACATTATATCAACATGTATGTAAGTCCCAGGTATTGTTTATTTAGGTGGATTACAATGTTATAACAGCTTTTTCTCAGAAGTTAATTTAATAAACTGGTTAAGTGATAAAGATACTAAAAATTGTGCAACTGACTGCGATGAGCGACGTTTTACTTTTACGGAAGAAGGTTTTGAAAAGTTTTAACAATTTGTGACCACTACCTTGTACTATATGGTATAAAATGTACATATATGTCTATTGTCGCTATCACATTGTTGTAGTACAATTGTTGAGGAGAGGGCTTTAATAAGTTGTAATAACTTGTGCCCAATCCTCTTGTTTGAATTTAGAAGCAATAAAATATGTTTTAATTAAAATGAAATATGTTGAACGAAAAAAGAATCTCAACGATCCCCAACCACTTGTACAGACCAAGTCCCGCCTGATATTGAAAGCGAAGTTGATTGGCACACGAGACGTCTCTGACGAGACAGAGCTTACCAGACACATAGGAAATGTTCAAAGGAAATGTGTTCTATTTTGATGCACGCTCATATAAGACCAGAGAATACAAATTTGAAACGTTTTATTGTGGAAAAACGTCTGCGTTGCTGTCCGGTGAGATACCATTGAATAATCTGTTCTTGACGTTTTACGGTTTTGAGTTTAGCTGGTGAATTCATTTTCTCAGCTTCATCAGACAAGATAATCATATATGTGTAATTAACCAATCTAAATTGTCCACTCGGCACGCGCCGCCAATGTTCAAAAGCCAACAAATTAACCATTTAGCTTATGCTATAA
>NW_018476407.1:0-1143 GCF_002113885.1 Mizuhopecten yessoensis | reverse complement strand
GAATAACTAAGAGGCCTAAGGTGGATATATTTTGCCAGTAACATGCTGGGATGAATGGCTTCCAGGTTTGTTCAAATGAATGACCTATGTCCATTTTCAAGATTACAGGGGTCAAATATGTCTAAAACCTTTAAACAGCTTATTGGAGGAAGGTTGCCTATTATGGAAAAGACTGTATCTGAGGACAAGAAATAGACAATATCTATATCTGTGCCTATGTACATGTATACAGTACTGGATAACCCCTACACTATAGCAGAACCACAGGCCAATATCAATTTATGTCTGATAGCTATAGACTAATGTGACATGAAAGTGACATTAAAGCTGTTTTATCTGTGGATGACCTTGAACTTTCTACACAATGTCTGTCGTGGAAGGTGTCTTGGCTGTCCATTATTACTATTGATTGAGACAAGCTTCCTTTTAATGCTGTATTACAACTAAACAGAACAAAAATAGTCTGAATCTTTAACATGGTCATTGATCTTGTCACCATAGCAACACTTCCTTAGTGTTCAAGAAGGTATTATATTAGGCACTGTAAGCATCTTTCCATTGGTCAGTATATTTGTATTTGAGGAAAAGATGAATTTTGTTTGAATGCTATCCATTTGCAGTAATTTTACTTGTGTTAAAAAATGGATTGAGTGTTATTAAACTAAAATTTCAAAAAACCTTAATTGATTATTTGAAAATCCTGCCAGCCATATCAACCCTGTTTCAAGGTATATTAATTATGGATTTTAATTTGGTTTGGCATATACATGTTCTAGTCTTTCTGTCCATTTCAAAATTCCATTTTGTAAGTGATAGTTTGAATTGTTTCCAATGGTTATGAGTTCCAGCAGGTGACAAACATCAAACGAAAGTTGGAAATTTCTTGTCTGACTTTATTTGAGGTCTCAATATGATTTGTTCTTGACTGCTCTAGCTAGTATGACAGAAAGACCCAATCAAACAACGACCGTATTTTGAAAGAACACTGTCAAATTAAACACATCTTTATAAAGTTTAAATAAAAAAATGTATGACATGATGCATTTACCTCGACAAAATATCAATCTAACAGAAGAGAAAAAGATTGATCTTACATACATATAGATCTAACCAAGTCCTGTGATGATGGGTGTAACCTTACAT
>NW_018476406.1:0-1143 GCF_002113885.1 Mizuhopecten yessoensis | reverse complement strand
TGACCAAGTGACTGAATTGACAACAACTGACCAAGTGACTGAATAAACAAATAACAACTTAGACTAGAAATCTAAGTTATCTGGTTGCTGGTAATGGACCCAATTGAGAAACATCATACTGAACCACCCACCAATCTATCTCAACTGCAGTGCGTATACAATCTGTCAATTTACTTACGATAATGACATCACTTCCCTCACATCAAACACACAATGAACAGGTACTACGCCATGTCAGATAATTCCTGGCTGCATAAAAGCACTGCTAATTGCAGATAACAATTGTAATTGTACGTTAGTTGTAGGTTTATTGTCAATATAAGTTATTGCAGGTATTCTAATTACCGCCAATACATCTCACTCAATGACAGAATATTGAAAAGGAATTTACGCAAACTTTGAAACCATTGTTTAACTCTGTGCATGATGGAGGCTTCATTATAACACCAGATATACTATACCAATCAATAATAACAGCAAAACACAGTAATCCTATACTAATCTCCTGTTTGAAATGGCAATCAATAGCTTTTACATGATAAGTTAAATCCCTAATATGGTGCATTTCATATCCACTAACAATAAAATCTATAAGAGATATGGTTAACTGTAGATTATGCCTTTAATACAGTATGAATAAAGGTAAAAAACACATGAGTTTGATATGTAAATCAGATCCGACGTGTATAATACCCTTCATTGTATGGTAAAGGTAGTGTTTTTGTCCGACAAGCACATGTGTGTTAGATATAGATCTACCTATATATACAGGTATAGAAGCAGTACCCACTTGTAATGAAGGCTTTAGAAGGAGGACAACATGTAAAACAATACTGTGATCATCAATAACAATGGAAAGCATGGGGAGACAACTCTAGTCTTTTGTAAAGGACCAAACCTTACTCAGAATAATAATTCTAGGTAAGTTACAAGAACGTACACAGCGACTGAGGTAGAGATTCCTGGTGGTTTTGAGGTAAGTAAATGAATCATTATTCCTATGAAGAGCTGAATGATATTTCTATCATTAACACTAAAGAGCCTAAAACAACATGTAAAAACATTTGTAACAGGCAAGAGAATAATGTGCTTCCACCAGGGATCGAACCCTCAATCTCCAGGTTCCTAGTCGGACGCTCTACC
>NW_018476405.1:0-1143 GCF_002113885.1 Mizuhopecten yessoensis | reverse complement strand
GGTGAGGAGGTAGAGGGTCCACTGTACTATGGCCAAGGGAAAGAAGGAATATTTATAATAGTCTTTTAACAAGAAAAAAAATGTCTGTTGTGGCTATATTTTGGAATGTTCTGCAATTGTTCTAATTTTGTTCTAGAAGTTAATTAGAACACGCTATACGCGTGGAGCTGTAAGACCTTATAACAAACACACGATGATGATGATGAGGATGGTGATTCCCTTTGACATATATATACTATGTACTAGCAAGTAAAATTTAATTTCTGTCTCCTCTTTTAAGTATTTTGAACTGCAGTGATTGATAATAATGAAATATGTATTCCGTCCTTAGTACGATTCTTGTTATCGTATTGTAATTGTTATATCACTGATCAGGAAAACGTATGTTTATGCTGTGAAAGTGGAATTTGTTGCGTGTGGAAATGTTCTCTTTTGACTCTTTAAACAGATTGCAGTGTACACATTTTTATGCTTTTAACGGTTCAGAGATCTGAATATCCTATATATTTATAATCTAGGAATATATATTCTCATGTGGATAGTTTCGAGCTAATTTACTTTCAATGAGATAAAACGCAAGCATTTCCGCACAGCTAAAATGTCTACTTACACAGTGATTACCTTTATAACTAGAGGTCCTGCCACACAGTAGTCATAACATATTTACTGACACTACATTCCGTCCTTATTAAACTGTTGAAGGAGTCCCCTGTTATCTGTTATGAAATATTGTTCGTATTTTATCATCAAATTTTGATGGTTAACATTTTATAAAAAGCATATTTCTTTCCAGAATTCCATCCATTTAGGTTAGTGCTTTAACAATTTATGTAGAAAATATAGCTTTAAAATTGTATAATATTAAATGATCGATGTAACTAATTTTAACATTTATATATGTCTCAGTACTACATATTGTTTACTTTTTTTTATAAAGTTATTTTATATTTATGTTAACAGGTGTTCAACTCATCATAGATCTATTGATATTTTGTGATAGTGATGTTTCTACTCATTATGAAATGTTGACAACCATTGTTTTTGTTATGTAACTGGGGGTTATCTACATTCCATATGTGACGTCACCAATGTGATGTCATCAGTCAAGACTAGTTACGGACGTCATAACATCAGTCAAAACTA
>NW_018476404.1:0-1143 GCF_002113885.1 Mizuhopecten yessoensis | reverse complement strand
TTAAAAGGAATGTTTAAACAAGTTTCCAGTCTTTATTTGTGCAACATTCAAAGTATAAATGTCCATGAAGGAGCATCCAAAATACATAAATAACGAAAATTGAAATTGAATAAAAAAAACCACTGAAAATTGATGTGTTTATTTATTGCTATACATTTTACTGAGGAAAACCTTTTGCAACCCACATTGTAGGTTTTATTTGTTCAAATCATATGGGGACACTGATGAAATTTCCCAATTTTTGCAAAACGCAGATGATATTTCCCAAATCCTGACAGGGGCCCTTTCCCAAAATAGCTGGTAAAACCCCTTGGTTGGGTGGTTGATGGGTTTTTCGTCTACACTTCACCGACGAAGTAAGTGTTTTGTCGACGTGGCAAAAACCCTGCTTTTGATAAGCTTATATACCCCTATGCCCCTCCCTTCCTGTCAATCACTGGGATATTGTCATCTTCACCTTTGTGTTTTAACTGGGGCTAGCTAAAGGCAAGCTTTACTCAAGTGTGTTATTGACATTGATTAGTGCAAACAAACACCAAGCTTAATAAATGCAAACAGCTAGCTAACTCATTCACCCCTAAAGGCACATTTGAACTCTTCAAATTCAACATTGGAAAAGTTCATCATGAAATTTCAGGGATGAAATGAGATAATAAACGAGCCCGGACAAGTTGGATATATAACCACCATTATACCGACTGTCAGAGTTATTTCATATACTTTAATGATAAAAAGAACTGCTTGCACTCTTCACAGTGACCTTGATTTACACTCGAATACAGTGGTTGATTATGGTTGGTTTATTTTATCTTTACCATTTCTCACAAAAGTCCCACAGGGTATGGTTTTCTTTTCAGAAATGATTTATCAAAACTATAGTCATAATGAAAAAAACAGTTTCCAATATGTAGTTACAGTTTTTAGTCGTGGTACAGGATCCTGAGGGATATTAATAAAAACATGGACCAAAACAGACTTAGGCTAGACAAAAAAATGTTTGTGTTTCCTGTAACAAAATTTACGGTAGGTAACAAATTTTATTTTAACAAATGATTTTAAATGGTTTATATAGGAGAGTGATCTTGACTCTAACAGTGGTTCTTTGAAAATTGTCGTCAAAAGTGTAGGGTAGGCACAAACAAT
>NW_018476403.1:0-1142 GCF_002113885.1 Mizuhopecten yessoensis | reverse complement strand
TGCACCCTTCCAATTCAAAGGTTGGAATAGTTCATTATGAGATTTTAGGGGTGAATGAGTTAATGGATGAGAAGTTTTAGACTGGCCCCATCTTTAGAATATTTAATATAATTAGAAAAGAATGAGACTCCAGTAGTTTAAACTAAGGCGAGATAAGCTAGTAGGAGAATGCAGCATGACAATTCTTTACAAATATCTAGGGCTGGTAGCCAGTCTAAACACACTTGAAAGGTATGTGATCATGTATGTCTTGATATTTCCCAGGTTGTTGTGAATCATAACAAAACACTGATTAAAAAATAAATAAAAGGGAGCTTACTCTTGCTCGAATCACCTATTTATATCTTAAGCTAAACAAATATGATTTGCAAAATATTCACTCTAGCATTAACTTACAAGCTTCAAAACCCTCAGTTGTAGGGATGTTACAAGCCAGTTATGCTGTTAACATTATCAGGGGTATTTGACATTTAAAAATCACACATACCACAGATTGGTAAAGGAGCTGAGCTTTTGAAACACCTTGGAAACCTTGTGATGAAAAAACCTTATCCATACACACAGCAAACTGCTTTATAATCTTGTTGTTTGAGGGTTTTTTCTCATCTTATTACAACAGTACTCGTAATTTTACCTCTTCATGATCTGATTTCAACATAAACTGTCATAGATTGAGTGATGCCATGCATACACTACCAGAGTTATCTGACTTTGTCTAACATTTCCTCAGGCTTGAATTACTTCCCTTCAGCTGTTCATACCAGCAGTTGAAATGATATTTTTATAATCAGATGGAGATATGCTTACCAGAGTTATCTAACTTTGTGGAACATCTCTTCGTGGTAGAGTTACTTCCCTTGAGCTGTTGAAGTTGTCGCTGAAGTAATATTTATCTGGCTGAAGTTCAGGACCAGTGCTCTGACCAATAAACCGTTGGTTAATTATCAGTACTCCCAGGTCCTCATGGTCTGATTGTAGGACATTAGGTAAATCACTAGTTCTAATACAATCATCTTACATATACCACTTATGAAAGCCTGGCTATTTGGCTTGACTAGGTGTTGGTTGAGAGGTCTCCACTTTATATCAGCTTTGTTTAATTAACCCTTTCACCACTGTAGACCATAATGGACACATCCATA
>NW_018476402.1:0-1142 GCF_002113885.1 Mizuhopecten yessoensis | reverse complement strand
CTCTAAACTTGTTCACCTCATTCAATCTCTTTCTCAACAACAGTAGAAAAACACCCTCTTGCTCCCTACATGGACATCTTTTTCATTCTCTTCCACTCTCACTTTTGTTAAGTGCTAGTGGCGAGTTAATCACTGTTGTTATTTTTTTTTATTTTGCCTTTCCTTCTTTCGTGTTAACATAAATTAAGACTTCGTACTAAGCATGTTTTACTCAGCGTGTGATGAACAAGTATTTAATTTCAGGTAATCATTGTTTAATGTACGTTTCTATATTACAGGTGCGGACAGTTCGGAGACACTCGGTACTTGGATAGTGCTACCGTGGTTATGTTGGCTAGGAGTGTGGATTTATCGTCTCCTTTTGGCGTCTTTATTAGGTTTTGTAGGATTTGTGGTATTGCCAAGAACCTTCCAATATAAGAATGGAAAAGACTTTTGTGCAAGTGGAGTGTTTATAGTTGTATCATGTGTTGGGTATTTCCCTAACGTGCTGATGGACGTGTGCGGTACACACTGCACGGCTTGGTACTTCCCACTGTGTATAGGCTTATCCCGTCTGTTATGGATTATGGCTGTCTGCTTTGTTAACACTTATATTGACAATAATTCAGCTAAATTTGTCGAGTATGTGATTTTATCTATTGTGAGTATAATTGTGATGTACAATGGTTTTCATCCTATGATGATTATGACTTGACGAATCTCGCTCATACATCCCGTGCATTGATACATTTGATCTCTTGTTGATACAAACACTTTATTTTGTATCAAAACTGTAAAATTTATTAATGTTATGCATTTGTTTCCTTTATTTATCTTGAGTTAGTTGAGTAACTTGTTTAAATACTAATATTTTGACATTATCGATTTTACGGAGTCACATTTTCAACACCAACCTCAATTTGATTCGCTTTTCCATCCCTTACGTTAATGGAATCTTTCAGTGCTCATATGTCTAGGATAGCCAAGATACGATAGCATATCCTTTCGGAAGTCTTTGAGATTGGAATTCAGTTTTCAAACATATTTTTTAGATATATATAATTCACTTATTAAAAAATCCAAATTTTAATGCGGACTACTAGAGATGTTCCATTAACTGCCCTCACGACCACAATGCATCAGAAAAAAGGTCGTAATAC
>NW_018476401.1:0-1142 GCF_002113885.1 Mizuhopecten yessoensis | reverse complement strand
GGAATGTTCACAATCTTTAATATGAAATTGTTAAAAAGTGTAAGCAAAAAAAAATTAACAAAAGTACTTTAGTGTCTCTATTCTTTAAGTGTTTTTTTTGTTTGCTAGTGACATTTTATATAAGTTGAACACTGAATTATTTGTATGTAACTACACGTATATATATTTTTATGTACTATGCTATGGTATAGAATGTTTGCCTGTCATGCACTCAAACTATGTTATATATACATGACCTCTTGTTACACATATTATGTGTGTCTGAGTGAAATAAAAAATCTTGAAATCTTGAAATCTTGAAATGATACCGCAATTTGGCGAAAATGGTGTTGTATAGACTTGAAATGTTGTATTTGACACGGTGTACTGACCCTGGTCAAGCAGTGAACGGTGAACTGTTTTCAGTAGGTACTTGCCTATGTGCGTACTGTGTCTCGCGGTACGCTATATCGTGTACAAGTATTGATGGTGTGTGAAACAAATTAAACTGTGAATGCGCATAACAGTATTTGGAAAAATATGGCAAAGTTATTTGATGACAGCATAACAGAAGAAAAAACAGTGTTTAATAAAAGTGAAATCAGTATTACGTCAACACAAATAGACAATGACATTTATGAGCTGTTATCGGAGGAAGCGGGGTCACTCAGTAAGTATGACTTTGAATCGTATATCAGACGAGTATACTTCCAACACCAACGATCTCTGTGTACTAACTTCAATCTTAGCGTCCATCAATATCATTACTGTTTCCATATGACAAAGAGTGTGTGTCCGGTTTTCCTAATCTAGTCGGCTAAGTATGTAAGGCACGAATTCACAGAAGTACTTGAAGTGACACAGGAGAAAGGCAAATGCGGCACGGAATGTGATTGAACTTTAGAAAAGCAGAAGGATATGTGTGTATAGATTAGGTATACTACTTACGCCGACTCGATTGGGAAAATCACACACGCGATCTCAAGTAAACTCTCCGAATACATATTTAAAAACAATACGTTGGTGTCCCTAATCCTATCATGACCTCTTTTGCTGTAACCCATCTTTAACATCTTATATATATATATACATATATAACTTTGTATTAGGTTATTACATGACACATTAATTTTGTATATATATTTTCTGTTACGGAAAGGACG
>NW_018476400.1:0-1142 GCF_002113885.1 Mizuhopecten yessoensis | reverse complement strand
AAGTTTGTATACTGATGTCCTTCTCAGACTGAACTTTATACTGGGGTCCTTCTCAGACAAGTTTGTATACTGAGGTACTTCTCAGACTAATTTGTAAATGAATGTCTCCTTCCCGGAATTTTCGCTCACCTGGCACTGAGTGCCTGTGAGCTTATGATATGGAGTGTTGGCTGTCATCTGTCTGTTCTTTGAACAATTTCTTCTAAAGAACTCGAGGACCTAGGATCATAATATTTTGCCAGCAGGTACCTGGTACAGAGAACTATACATTTCTCAAATAAATGGCTTTGACCTACTTTCAAAGTCACAGGGGTCAAATCTGTGAAAAACTTCTCAATAACCAAGAGACCAATATTGATGATACCTGACCTGAATGTTCCTGACATGGAGCGCTGTAAAGTGTCCTCAAATAAATGACCTGGACTTATTTTCAAGGTCACAGGGGTAAAATATAAAAACAAAACTTCAAACAACTACTCTGTCAGTTTGGATCTGTATATTTCATTGCAACTGGTCTGTTTAATTGATTCCAAACTAGGATTTGTATGTCATGAAAGGAATATAAGGCAAGGCATAACAGTTCTCCCAGGGAAAATTGCAATAGCATAATTAAAATTTTAAGGAGGCTCAGAGATCTAAATAGACATTACTACGTAATTCCTCAATAATTGTTGCACATTTCTGTACTGTTGTAAAAAAAACTGAAAAAAATGCAAGTTCTTGTAGTGCAGTAATTTTCAATCCTATAATAACTGTGATATTGTTTTATAATGTAGCACAGATATCACCGATTTCAATCCTATAATAACTGTGATATTGTTTTATAATGTAATGTAGATATCACCGATTTTAATCTTAAAATAACTTTGATATTGTTTTATAAAATAATGCAGATATCACCGATTTCAATCCTATAATAACTGTGATATTGTTTTATAATGTAGCGCAGATATCACCAATTGCAATCTTATAATAACTTTGATATTGTCTTATAATGTAGTGAAGATATCACAGATTTCAATCTTAAAATAAGTTTGATATTGATTTCTAATATAATGCAGATATCACCGATTTTAATCCTATAAAAACTGTGATATTGTTTTATAATGTAGCGCAGATAATAACTGTTATATTGTTTTATA
>NW_018476399.1:0-1141 GCF_002113885.1 Mizuhopecten yessoensis | reverse complement strand
TTGGTATTATTTTTTATTTTATTATATTTGAAAATATATTTAACTTTTATACAGCTATTTCTTATCTGCAATAGGAGCAGTTCGTATTAACAAAGTGAAAGCATGGTACAGAGTAACTATCTAAATTACATGCTACCCGTTATAAGGCCACACCAGTACTGATTATAAAGTCAATTCACAATTTCATACAGTTCTGTTTTTAAAGTGCAACCTAGAGGATTTGCTATATTACGCTAGTAAACTCTGGTACATTTGATATAGCTAGATACCATATAATGTCATCTTCAGCATAATCTGATTCCTCAAAATTCATATAAATTCGCAATCTGACACTGTATCACTGTTCTCGCTCTCGCCTTTTCTTTCCATGGTGGCTGCTTCAGTTGTTGAACTGATCACCTCACAGCCAATAGGGTCCAATTCACCGCGAGGTACGATTGAGCGAATTAGTAGAAGGAGGACAGGTGAAAATCGTACACTTTACACGTCAATATATCGGCATTTGGCTGGGCTGGTCGCGACATATTTGTTTTTGGATCATATAAAATGATAATATATTCATTTCTATTTTCGATAAGGGTACATTTTAAAAGTCCGCGGCTGACCATTGAGGACATAAACCTCTTCATTATATATCCGTTCAAAACGTCATTCAATGTCCAGTTCAGTGTTTGGTGTATCGAAGGCTCTAAAATATAACGTGAAGCGAAACATAAGTGTTCTTTGGTATCCATGATAATTATGTTATAGACATAGTTATTTTACACGCACTTAACTTTTAGCGCATTCACGATTTTCAATAGATTAGTGAATTAATGAATTTATGCATCCAGAAAGTATGCAATAGGGAACAATATACAAACAGTAATGAAAAATAGTATATGCTATCTAGCCTTTGAAGAAATATTGTTATCCAAAATTATCATCCATGGATAGCAGTTCCTTCTGATTACAACAATATTAACTTTGATTTCTGTAATACCTTTCAAAGAGAGAAAAAAAGATACAAATTATCTGTTGCCCGCATGATGTATGTAGGTAACACCTCACTGTCGTACGATGGTCGGAGTCCAACTCATATCATCGTGTATCGTTGTAGAAGGAGCGTGTCGACCGTTGCCAAAATACATTTTAAGGGTCC
>NW_018476398.1:0-1141 GCF_002113885.1 Mizuhopecten yessoensis | reverse complement strand
ACAGTACGTGTGTAAGGGACACACGTTTTATAACATCTCTACTATATATTACAGTACGTATGTAAGGGTACACATTTTATAATATCTCTTCTATCTGTTATAAAATGTGTGTCCCTTACACACGTACTGTAATAGATAGAAGAGATGTTATAAAATGTGTATCCCTTACACACGAACTGTAACAGATAGTAGAGATATTATAAAATGTGTATCCCTTACACACGAACTGTAACAGATAGTAGAGATCTTATAAAATGTGTAACCTTTCACACGTACTGTAATAGTTGGTAGAGATGTTATAAAACGTGTGTCCCTTACCCACGTACTGTAACAGATAGAAGAGATATTATAAAATGTGTACCCTTGCACACGTACTGTAACAGATAGGAGAGATGTTATAAAATGTGTATCTTTACACACGTACTGTAACATCTCTACTATCTATCACAGTACGTGTGTAAGGGATAAACAGGTTATAACATCTCTACTATCTCTTACAGTACGTGTGTAAGGGATAAACATTTTATAACATCACTACTATCTATTACAGTACGTATGAAAGGTTACACATTTTATAACATCTCTACTATCTATTACAGTACGTGTGAAAGGTNATAACATCTCTACTATCTGTTACAGTACGTGTGTAAGGGTACACATTTTATAACATCTCTACTATCTGTTACAGTACGTGTGTAAGGGACACACATTTTATAACATCTCTTCTATCTGTTACAGTACGTGTGTAAGGGTACACATTTTATAACATCTCTTCTATCTGTTATAAAATGTGTGTCCCTTACACACGTACTGTAATAGTTGGTAGAGATGTTATAAAATGTGTACCCTTGCACACGTACTGTAACAGATAGAAGAGATATTATAAAATGTGTAGGCCTTACACACGTACTGTAACATATAGAAGAGATGTTATAAAATGTGTGTCCCTCACACACGTACTGTAACAGATAGAAGAGATATTATAAAATGTGTAGGCCTTACACACGTACTGTAACATCTCTACTATCTGTTACAGCACGTGTGTAAGGGTACACATTTTATAACATCTCTACTATCTGTTACAGTACATGTGTAGGGGACACACATTTTATAACATCTCTACTATCTGTTACAGTACGTG
>NW_018476397.1:0-1140 GCF_002113885.1 Mizuhopecten yessoensis | reverse complement strand
GGAAGCATTTGCCTGTTGAATTATGTTTTTAAAATTGCAATTAATTAACTCATTCCCCCCTGAAGACATATTTGTACTCTTCCAATTCAATGGTTGGAATAGTTCATTATGCATTTTCAGGGGTGAACAAGTGAGACACATACTCCCAGGCCATCTATCAAACAGCAAAGGTGTTGGTTAATCATTCAATGCTTTCCGTGGGTAGTTGGGTGGCACACTTGCTTTTCACCAAGGAGGCTGGGGTTCGATTCCCCAATCAGACGTGAAAAGGTATGGGGTCAACTGCCTGACCACGTAGGTTTTTCCGGGTACTCCAGTTTCTACCCGCATAAAGACCCCTTGACCACTAACATCTGGGTCAACAAGATTGATTAGTATAAGTTGAAATATGACTTGTTTAATAATTCAAATTGTTCTTAAAAAAAAAAAGTTAGAATTACATGTATTATTTGATAGATAATAGGAATTTATTCTAAAATGATTCATGTGTTGGGGCTTAGTTATCAGATAGAATTTGTCATAAAACTCATGTTTATTATTGGCTGTTTTTCAGATTACATTAATGACAACAGTATTTTTGAGAATGACCCACCTTCAGAACCGGAACCTGTCCTCAATTTTGAGAATCCAGAATATTTTGAAGATATCAATAGTCCAAAAAATTAATGGTAAAAAAAATCCAGGCTATAAAAATAACCGGAGTGGAGATTATTACAATGAATTGGGTGGACACAACAATCAGCATGGGGAACTGAAACCGTAAATGACAGCTTTCCTTCTGAATCGGCTTTGCAGTCATGGACCGAGAATGATGACGTTTTGTCATCATAGCTCCTTATACTGCCAAAGTTCTGTGTAGATTTGTAACACTTGGTTGTTTAAGTGCAGATGTACCGAGAAGAAAAATCAGTACAATTGTAACTAAGCAGAAACTTGAATGCATCATCAACAATAACGTGCCAAATAGACAAAATCTCAATGAATTCTAATTGGTCCATGGAACAAACAGGAGAAGAGGGAATGTGGATAAGTCAATGTGATTGGTCCTTTGTGACCTCAGGTGACTCCAGGTGACCTTTGGAAAAGATCAGATCTTGAAGATATGGACACAGGATTCTCCGATCTGATATGGTCATGAAG
>NW_018476396.1:0-1140 GCF_002113885.1 Mizuhopecten yessoensis | reverse complement strand
CCCTGCTATTGAAAGCATACTTACACAAATTTTGACAATGAAAGTAGTTTTCTTGTACAAGCCACCATCTACAAGTACGGATTTCTTAAAAACTACAAGGCTGTGAGAGCATCATCATGGGAGACTTCAATATCGACTTCAGTCTACTATCCGACAACGCCTTCTGTCACTTGCGTCAACAATGGGTTATCAACAACTTATAACTAAACCTACTACCGACTTCAGCACAACCATTGACTTAGTGTTTTCCAATACTGTGAATGAACTACCAACGGGAGTGATTGAAACCTACTACTCTGATCACAAGATTATTTGGATGGCATTATAAAATGGTTATACTAATAGTTTCGCTCATTTAATGTGCAAAATATTTTAATTATGGAATAAATTGGGCTCAGTTGTTGGAGTTTTAGACTCAAAATCACACATATATTGCGTTAATCAGATAATATACCCGTTCCCTTCTCCCAGTGCAATATGCTATCCTTACGTACACCATTTTGTCAATCCAACAAGTGCCCATACCTCCATAAATTCCCGGCAGATACTATTGGCTATCGAATTTGTCCAATATTGTAGGTAAACTAAATCTTCTTCCGAAGCTGCGAAGTCGCCTTATAGAGCACTACTCAACAAGTAACCATAAGTTTGTAGATTCCTGGCAGATAATCTTGGTTATTAACCTTGTCCAACCTTAGAAACCAAGCTTATCTCTCCAAAATTTATGCACGTATGGCCCTTTGTGGCAAACTGCTCATTCAACATCTGACGGGCCTATCATGTACCGCTTCGAGGAACTCTTGTCTACTTATAAGAACAGCATGATTCTCACAGGATTTAGAAACATTACAATTAAACAATGCATTTTATTTTTATACTCATTATATCTCGTTTTACATTCTTCAGTAAACCACGGTTTTCCTCTTTCTCCACCTTATTTTGACGGGGATAGTGTGATGTACTTTTAGCAGTTTTAACGTCACAGTTAGGTAAAACTACGTCATTTATATCACCATAAATTTTTGGCTACACATCTTTCAAGTTCTTCATGAGTATCCAAAGGCATATCACATATATCAAGGAGTTCTTCAACTTTTACATTAAGACCATTACATATTTTATCTACATTATCTCTGTTCC
>NW_018476395.1:0-1140 GCF_002113885.1 Mizuhopecten yessoensis | reverse complement strand
CCTGCCATATAATGACAAGAGTCCAGATCATGTCAGTCTGGGGCCATGCAGGTCAAGGTCATTAAGGGTTTGAAGGTCAATCAACTTATCAATATCAGATTATGCCTCCGAGTACCAAACTTCTGCATGATAGTCCATTGAGACACCAGGTAGCTGTTCTTTACCAACACTTGAGGGACTTTCCCTATTTTCATTGAAAAAGGATTTACTTAGATCAAGAATCAAGAATGGTTAAATTCAACGACAAACCAGAATCGTTCGTTAGTTGGAAGGCAATATTCCACTCTGTGGTGAGTAAGATGAAGATTGATGCAGCAGAGGAAATAGACCTCCTCATTAAGTGGTAAGGACCTGAATCTAGCCGACATGCCACAGGTATGCGTAATGCGAATACAGCTAACTACAGTAATGGATTAAATCACATATGGAACAGGCTTGAGGAAAGATATGGTAGTTCAGAGACACTAGATGATTCTGTCAAACGGACGATTCAGAATTTCACTAAAGTGAGTCATAACTATAGAAGGAAGTTGTATGAACTTGGTGATATCCTTGCCGAGGTCCTGTCAGTGAAAGCTGATCCTAGATACGAGAAGCTACTGTTTTATTATGGTACTTTAGCTGGAGTTAACCCCATAGTTGTAAGGCTACCACAACATTGTCAGAGTAGGTGGCGAAAGAAGGCTACACCATACAAAAGAACTCATAATGTGCCCTACCCACCTTTCAGCATTTTGGTCGAGTATGTCAACAACTTGGCAGTGATGATTAATGATCCTGGATTTACTTTCAATACAGAACATGTACCGAAGCGTAACAGTGTCTCCAAGTTTGTTTCAGCAGCAAAAACCGAAGTGACGAGTCAAACATTAAACACGAACAAACGTTATTCATAAAGCCAATCATTCCCTCAATGACTGTCGAGCATTTCGAGAGAAATCAATTAAAGATAGACGGAAATTGTTAAAGGAACATGGACACTGTTTTAAGTGTCTTTATTCAAAAGAACACAAAGGTTGTGACTGTCCAGAGAATGTCCAGTGTAAGTCATGTGGAAGTAAACGGCCTTAACTAGGTATCCATGCTGTCCCGAATATATCCGTTACCGTGTTTGTGCCTTAGAAACAGTATGGCGGGGAG
>NW_018476394.1:0-1140 GCF_002113885.1 Mizuhopecten yessoensis | reverse complement strand
AAAGGACATTGGTGAAAATGTTGAAAATCGTCCGGTTATAACGATAACGAATATGTAAATCAATCTAGAATGCAGATGTAGGTACATGGGAAACGGATGTAGAGACACAAGCAATGGCTGACAAATTTGAAACTAGTATTTACGTGTATTGTCAATATGGTGATCGATACAAAAAGCCTCATTTCGGGTGATTAGAATGTAAACCCTGCCTCCAAAGTGGAAATGTTTCCCAAAGGAGAATTTACATGCGAACTATGAACCTGTCCTTTCAGTGTTGAACACTTTGTTTTCAAGAGAACCGTATGTTGGATTAAAGAACTACATCCCCAAGATGTACTGGTCCCTAGTGTCGCCAGAATCCCTGAAAGCGGCATTGGTCAATACACACGATACTGAACATATCCTGATGCCAAACGGCTTCGATCGCAACATCTTTGTATTAAGCTTTACGGATGTCCCATATGATATTGGCGGACGATTCGTTTTGAAAGATTTTGACCCGAACGTGTTCAACGACCTTACATACATAAAGACTTTGGTGAATCTCTTCTTCACTAGCTTAGATACAAATAAGAGATCCGGTCGTTCATGTCAGAAACACGATAAACTATACCGTTAAATGCTAAGGATTTAAAGTTGGTTTTAACGTATATATGTAATTCGCATGATTGCTTATGTAGTATATGCGTGCTGGAGACGGGGTATGTGTGATAGCGTGGATCTGATGCCGACTTAGTTTTGAACAATTTCGATTTCCGATATATTTAACATGTAAATAGTCAACTCGGCTATTTATCAGGTTAATGCTCGGATGAAACATGATAACTATAGATCTAGTTATGTCACCGACATATGAAATCCAAAACGCGGCAGATCAAACGCTATTAGTACATCACATGCTTATTTGTTGAAATCCATTGGGTAAGTACTCTGGTTCTTCTTTCCACAAATAGAGGAAATGTCAAAGGCACATTCGGGTATTAAACTAATAAAACGACGTGTTCCTTCTCTCGTAACATTGGATCGTATCATGACAAAAAAATGAACGCTGACCGATTAATTTCAGACTATATCTAATGTGAAATTATTTTGGCTATAATTGTTTTATTTTCAAAAGTAAAGTCTTACATTTTTATCTCT
>NW_018476393.1:0-1140 GCF_002113885.1 Mizuhopecten yessoensis | reverse complement strand
TTCTGTTCACGATATATTTACGTTTAAAATTGCAAACAATTTTTTGTGTGTGGTGTTATTAGGTTAAAAACACATTTGAAAGAAATTGTTTAACGTATTGGTGGGACAGACAGCAAAACAGAAAAAAAAGATTAACTGTCAGCGACTACTTCCTCCTGGAGTGACATTTTTGCACATCTTCCTCCAAAACTGAGCGATACAATAAAGTCAAAGTTAGGCATGGTTTGGGAAAAGCAACAATTGCCTTTGCAAAATACTAAACAATACGCAAAACCTATAAACATTATCAAAAAAGTTAAATATCCTTTCCATTTTACGCAACATTCTCGGAAATACAGAGGTATCGCGTTTCAACACTTATCAAAGATATACACCTAAACTACTTTGTTCAATGAGTTTTACTTGTGAAGACTTATCATATTGTTATCGGACACCCCTTCGTCAAGTCTGATTAGACAGATGTATCCGGTCATACTAGTAACGTCACAAGTATACTCTGGTTTTACCCCGGAAATCAAATATATTAATAATAACAAAATGAAACAAATCATTACGGAACAATCTAAATTTTATCAATGAAATAAGTTGGAATTTTGTATTATGGATATATATACAGTTATTTTTCTACGGATGTTGTCACAACACAAAGCGGCTAGAAACGTTAATACCGAGATACTTCTAGGCCAAAAAGATGAACACAGGTAAAATGTTTCAGTCGGAATTTTATAATATTGCGTTTGATACATTCAGTATACTAAACCTATTTCAATTGAAATATTTAATTTGATTTTTAATTCTGTATAGTCTTTAATGATTTGTGCGATCGATTCAAAAATTGATTGGCAGAACAGAGGTTTTGTTATAACAAATTTCATTATTTTCCATTTCAGAAATAGTTCTTGTCTTGCTTTGCCTGCTGGCGATTTCCATATGTAGCAGTATCCCAATTCAAAAGAATGACGTCATAGATTTTCCACTGAATGAAACAGATGATCTGAAAGGCGTTCACCCGACCGTTCTACACACGAGATCGTCAACCAGTTCGAATGACGTCACAACCTCGGTGCCAGTTGGTGATGTCCATGATGTATCGACACAAATGTACGATAATACTATAAATGGTGATACGGTAAACTTTAT
>NW_018476392.1:0-1140 GCF_002113885.1 Mizuhopecten yessoensis | reverse complement strand
CCGATATAAAATTCACCACATTGTTTACATATTAAAGAGTAAATATCATTCTTAGAATTACAGTTAATGTCTGATCTTATTTCTATTTTGGAACCATTTGCAAATACGTAGTCTTTACATTCAATGATAATCTTACATGTACCACACCTTCAGGGCTCAGGCTAAACTTTTTAAACCACTAGGCACTGTGCCTAGTGTCATGAAAAATCCACTCGGCACTCCAGAAATTTTACTGTACACCTGAGATTATGAAAAATTTCAATAAATATTTACTGACCTGTTGACCTGTTAAGATGATGTTGTTCAATGTCCATGAATGTGTTCATTACTGACTATGGAACATTTATGAATACATTGATGCATAGTTTGCCATGACTTACATTTTATCTTTCTCTTTTCAGTTACATTGTGCTGTATTTGAATAAAGGACAATGCAATATATTTCGTTTTGTCTACATTTGTTTTATTTGTATTTATAACACCTCAGTCCTGACTGTTACAATACTAATATTTTATATTTTTGATTAATTTATACAGTTACTCTGTTAATTACTGTTAGTACATATACATTATAATCTACAACTGTCTAGTCAGAGTCTGATGACAAACTGTCGGTGTCATGATCATTATCTGACTCATATGCTTCCAGCAAACATGGGGGAGCCTGGGGGAGAGCTGGTTCCTCCAGTGGTTCAAAACCCTGAGGGCCATCTGGTTGTTCAGCAGCTGGTAGCTGAGGTTTTATACCAGATCTGACGGTGGGCTGCTCAGTGACAACACGTCAGTACTTGGCATTGCCCAACCAGTTGGAAATTGCTGGGACTGGGTCAAAGTGGTTGACAGATGTTTCCATATTGGCACCTCGCATGAGGTCAACCAAACTTTCCTGATTCAGAGAGCTTCTGAAGCCAGTCTTAATCCTCTTCATGGAAGAGAAACTGCGCTCACACTTTGCAGTGCTTGGAGCAGGGCAAACAGTATCTCTATCAGGAGGAGGATTGCTTTCAAGCTTTCCGGTCTAGCAGCCAGTAGGGAGGTATAGGTAGCAAATGGGCTTCCCTCCCTCTGTCTGTGTAGCCTCAACTTCAATTCAACCCACTGCTCAGTCATTGCCTCCACTTCCGCCTCATTGAACAGTGG
>NW_018476391.1:0-1140 GCF_002113885.1 Mizuhopecten yessoensis | reverse complement strand
GTGGCAAGTCGTAAGTCGATGTCACACCCGAGCATTAACACGATATAAAGCCGAGTAACCCACTTACAAGATAATCATCTCGGCAAAATTATCTCGGCAAATGTGATAATATGTCGACATAATTTAAAAGTCATGTCGACATCTTCTCAGATTATGTCGACATATTCTCAGATTATGTCGACATCTTTCAATAATTATGTCGACATACGTAACTCGTAAGTCGCAAGTGGATGGCAGAAATATGCCACCATAATATTAGAACCGATCATTCCATCATTGTTATATTTGATTAGTGCGTAAGGATACGCCCATAAAAAATATGTGTCTATGTTTATGCGTGTCTGTTTCGAAACCTAAGATTTTGTATAGTATCGGCCAGATAATCTTTTCAGGTAAGCTTACTACGCTCGGACAAAAAAAAACCATATACATATACATAATATATTGATTTCAACATTAAGGTGACAGTGCGTCAGAGACATAAACTATGTATTGGCTTTATACGAGCTTGGGGTTTCGCATCATATCATTCTTGAGTTTCATATATACTGCACACTGTTTATGTTGGAACAAATAACATGTTATTCACTGATTCAGAGTACGTAACTTGCCACGCAATATTTACAAAAGCACTCAGGTTACACGTCGAGATAATCGATGATGCCGTCGGCATAGTACCGTAATATGAGTGCCAATCGGCCATCGAAGGGATGCGTGCTTAGGAATTTCAAGCGCCCGACAATTCAATAAACGTTTGCCCAAAATAGTTTATGTTTTAAACATAGCATTACCTGACCATATCCAAATTTCCCACAGGAGTCCGATGTTCTGTCAAAAATGAGTAGTAACAGTACATTGTAGTGCAAAAAAAATTCCTACACTATAATACAAAGTTATCTTCACAAGATAAAACAGTGTAGAGAAATGGTGCGTTTTAAAATTAAAAAAATTGTGAAACGTTAACAATTTCGTAACGAACCTCTCTTTCAATCCCTGTCTTGAAAACACCGCATCATGTTTCAATAATACTGATAACATATCTTGTGATGTACATGTTTGATAGAGAAAACATCGCATTCCATCTTTTGCAGGTCGGAATCTATAAACAATGCATAGATATTATCAAATTTTATTTGTATC
>NW_018476390.1:0-1139 GCF_002113885.1 Mizuhopecten yessoensis | reverse complement strand
GCACCACCCGACCACCCTGATAATACATACACTCATTGGATCGTTAAAAATATTGGATTAAATTTCATAATTTGATTGGTATAAAATTATGTTCTGACTCATGTAAATTATTTTTTGATATATCGGTAACTCACTGAATGCTATCTGGTGTAATTCAATATGGCGCCGTACAATGGCTGTGGGTTATAAGCTGGTAACTTGATCATCACTCGGCCACTACATCAGGCTCAATTTTAATACAAAAATGATTATCGAAATTTTAAACTACTTCACAGTAACAGCGATTTACTTTTGATTGTCTCTACCGAATCACTAAGTAAACCAATTATAAAACATATGTAGTATTAGATCTGATATTGAGATACCATAAGGTTGATAACAATGATAAAATGTGGTCATTATATTTTGTTAACGAATATCATCGGATATGATACGTTAATATCATACATCTATTTATTGGATCTAGTATACAACAAACAGGGTCTCGGGAATAGCATACATGCCTAGTATGTAACATATAGGGTCTAATACATTATAGACTATTATTGAGGTGAATATGTGGTTACATGAACATGAGAAAGTGATATTGACTTCGACTTTGCCTCGGTTAATATCTCTTTCTCATGTCCATATAGCGACATATTCACCGAAATAAAAGTCCTTAATTGTTAAATTAGATGCTTAATAATGCTTTTATCATTAAACAAGTTGGAACGTACAAAATGTATATAAATTAAACGGAGGAAAGTACTACATTTAGCAGAGAGCATTATGACGTTACAATTGAAATGTCGTCATGAAGTGAACATTAACCTGCTGTTTCTAAAAAATGGTAATACCAAGTCAATATCAAACCACTGACCTGGACGTGAAAATGTAACCTAACACAGAGAATGTGGGGGAAATGTGTTTCATCTAATAGACAGGGTCTAGTGTATATTGTATATGATATAATATTTATCATACGAGGTCTGAGATATAACACAGTCTAGTGTATATTGTACAGTATATAGAACATGTATATACATTTGTATCATACGGAGTCTTATAACATACTGTGTCTAGTACATTGTATATAACATACATGGTATAGAATATATGCAAGACCACACACTTGTGTTTTTCTAACGAATCAGAAA
>NW_018476389.1:0-1139 GCF_002113885.1 Mizuhopecten yessoensis | reverse complement strand
GATAGGACGTTAAACAATACTAAACCAAACCAAACCAAACCAATTGCAAAACTGTACCTATTATTACACATTGTAAGTTATAGATGTATTCATACTCTTCCATGCAAGCTTGTCAAAAAACTATAATTTAAAATAAATTACTTGATAAATATTTGAAGAAAAAATACCACTTGAGAAAACCGAAATCCAGTGTGAGAGCTCAAAAATGACTTGCTGCTTTAAACAATATCTATTTAGGGGGAAAAAAGTATGTAAAAGTATTTAAACAATTGGTATTGACCTAGAATAAGAACTACATGACCATACATCACCATTGTGTCAGTAAATAGGTTTCCTGTACACCATTCCTATCTGTTTTGTGTGTCAGTTCGACCAACTAAGTGAATGGATTGTGACACATTACCTTAATTAGCTGACTTTAGTACATGACTTAGGTACACGGTCTATAGGTTTACCGTATTTATCTGGTAACAAGCCCACTAACATCTATTGAAGTTCAACAGAAACACAAACAAATGATACATAATGGTCCTGTATCAGCCCATCCTTATAAATTATAACACTTTGAGTTAGAGATTATGTTTTGGTCCACTGGACTTACTGCAGTATATATATTTGTATTGTATATCGTGCTGAACTTTTTTGTAGCCTCACCTAAATGTTTCTTTCACACGAGGTTAAAAGAAAACGTTGTTAGAGGTGACCTTCAGCGAATGCCTTATGATAATTTGATACTAAATATCATACACCATAAGAACATTTCAAAATTAACATAAATATTTCTACTAAAGGAATGCTATCCGGTCTGCTTACTACATGAATAGGACACAAGATTGTAAAGAACCTTACCTTGTTGTAAGACTTTCTAATAATCACCTGGACACCTTTTGATAATGATTACCTCAACAATTTATTTCTGAGAGATTTCCTAAAGAATTAACTTGGTAATGTTAAAATGTTCGATATGAATACATGTATATAAACCAATACTAAAATTATAGTGAACAAAAAATAATTCCACAGAGAAAATCTACTTAAACCAGGCAGCTTTGTTTTCTCGGTTGATTTTCTATCTCATTTCCTCCTTTGATTTAGGAAAATATCATTCACAAAAGGTGTGAGTTGGGGGGGGGGGGAAC
>NW_018476388.1:0-1139 GCF_002113885.1 Mizuhopecten yessoensis | reverse complement strand
ATTCTTTCAGTTATACATGTGTATACAAATATGTTTATTGTACTTAATTTTCAATATCTGCAACTTTATGTCCTCATGTAACACATAAAATGTGTTTGAGTGTCAATAAAAATCTTGTAAAAAAATCTTGTATTAGCGTATTGTCGTCACACCGGCCGAAACCCTATACATACATGTAACCAAGGTCGTGAGATTTAGATTAGATGTAGAACAAATGATGGAATTGTGTCAAACGAGATCACGTTATCAAAATACAGTAACATTCAGTGATGGTTTGTTAAGTCCAGACTATGTTATGCGCATTTTCTCTAGGAAAAAACCCATTTACAATTCAATAATGTTTTACATCACTTTCAAGAATAGCATGTATAGCCCTGTTATTTTTCCTTTTAGAACATTTTATTGCTCCGATCTTAGAAAGAGCACTCCTGCGAGGAAGCATTCACAATGCTATAGTCTTACAACAAAAATGTAATACATTGTATAAATGAAAATAGTTTGTCTTGTATGCAGAAGAACGTCAAATGAGGGAAGAACGATAAAAATCCTTAACAAAAGTATTATGAATACATTTTTTTCCAGAAAATATAACTCCCATTTAAGTTTTGTTTACTTCAATTTCAACAAATTTTATTGACAAAAAAGAATGTTACACTGTCAAAAGGACTGGACAACAGGCTTATACAGCCTATATAAGTCCTATCCATTGGTGGCAAATATAATGGACATATTGGATTGATGTTATAATGATAAATAATAAATAATCTGTTTACTTAATCGAGTATTATCGGCAAAACGTAGAAAAATACATTTTTTGAAACACAATAAAGGCAGTATTGCCGGCTTGTACATGTATATGACATCTGTGCATTATAGCCAGCAAATCGCTTACCAAACGAGGAGCATTGATGCTACAGAAAAAACAAAGGCCTGATCCTAAAGATACAAAACAGGATTCTTAATATCACAGAAACCACATAGAAATACCTAATGGTACCTCAACAGAAATGATGGACAAGTGAATTGTGGATAACATTGCATACTCAGGGGACGGCAGGACTGGTAGCAGTGCTGCAAACACCACATCGGGTCAATAACGCACCAGATACCGCACAGACACCGCATAGGGTCAGTAACGC
>NW_018476387.1:0-1139 GCF_002113885.1 Mizuhopecten yessoensis | reverse complement strand
TTTAGAACAATTATCAGTTTTGGTTAAATATTATAGTATAAATAGGAATTATATACTTAAACATTAAAATCTTTTGTCAATAGCTGGTGTCGAAATGATTCATTGAAGTTTTACTAAATCCACAAAAAATGTTTTACAGATATCTAATACATGAATATACTACACAATACATACCTTTACCGAAACAGCCTTTAAACTGTACTTGGTATAACTCTACAGGAACATTACTGGTAAGTGTAATCGATCGTAATCTCTTTCCCAATCCTGTGAGTGTCAGTGTGCCTTTCCCATTTGTTGATATGTTCATCTAAGATTAGTGAGATTAATTATGTCGAGAAGTTCAATAGTTTTCAATTGATTGTGTTATAAAAAAAAATGAAAATGTATACAATAGTTTCTGTTATACACATTACTAAAAATGGTAATAGATTATGCCGTTCCCATGTATCAATTATATTATATATGTTAAAAATTTCACAACAGAATGCGTCATTTAAATACTTACATCTGATATCGAGACAGAACTGCTAGGTTCTAGACCAACATTGAATGATATGGTAGCAGCCGTTGACACTGTGAAGTTCAACTCCATGAATTCAGTTCCCTCAAACTCTTTCGTGACAGTAAAAGTGACAGACGGAGAAGTGGACGTTAATATCACTTTCTGGGTTATAGTCGTTTTAGGTCCAGGTCCAACACTCGCCTCAAACACTTGATTATTGGTATTATAATTGCTGATGTCTTCTAGGCATTCTAAAACAGAAAGCAAACCAAGATCTGTAAAGGCAAGTCCGAGAAAGAGTTCACCATCACAGGTTTTACGTGATTCTGATTTTTCGTAGCTTCAGGCATGTACCTCACATCACTTAATGAAGTTTCAGGTTAATTTTTCTGTAGTTTCAGTACCATCAACTCTCTGAATCGAATGGCTAAGCAAATAAGCAGTATGTAATCATAAGCATTTTGTTTTATATTTTTTGTCATATTCGTACGGTGATAAATCCTTTATCAATAACGGGATGAACGGCTTCGATGAAGTGCTTTTAACATAACTTTAAGCTTTTAATGACGTAAGTATCATATTACTTCCATTAACTGTATAAACATGAATTATAATTCCTTATTTTCAAGGAATGTGT
>NW_018476386.1:0-1139 GCF_002113885.1 Mizuhopecten yessoensis | reverse complement strand
CATACCTTACATTATTTGTTTGATAACTGACTGTTTGGGTATAATCAATAATACCTTACATTACTGGTAACAAATAGAAAATTCACAAACTTTCTGATTTCAGCAAAAGTATGTTTTGTACTTTTGATGCTGTAATTATTTCTTTGTAACTTAAATACATGGGCCTAAAAACGTGATGATAAATAAATGTGAAAAATCATTCCAGATAAATTGACAACACAACATCTTTAGATTTGACAAATGATCAGGCGAGATATATAACCTTCTGAAATTTAAAGATGATCAGGCGATAAAATTTATTTTATTTAACACATTACTAAATGATATATGTAACTGTTTTTCTATGTAAAAATGCAATTTACATGTACTTGGTTGGGGTCAGCCACGTCGGACGGCAAGTTGATGAAGGAACCAATCAAAGTACTGTGCAGATTCTGTTCGCCTGAAGCTGTCCCTGTTGGTGGTGTGGGTGTGTTGGTGGCACCCCCTCCAGGTCGTGGTGTGCTGGAAGGAGGCATCCTCTGGACCACATGAATCACCTTCCCATGTACATCTGATGTAAAAAACATAAGAAAACATAAAAGACAGATGAGTTGAAAGTATTTAATTAATTTGTAACAAAGGGTGTTTCTGTTCAAAAATTAAAACAAACTGAAGATACTCATATTCTATAACTACAATATCAAAAGAAATAGACTATTTCAAATGCTTTTTATTTTAAATTAAAAAAACAAATCAGATATATAAAGTAGAGAGTAATAACAGGTTGAGATATATTATTACCATTAATTCTGGAATTTTCGTTTTTGTCATTTTCTAAAGAAGTATTCCACATAAATCACATTTTGCAATGTATTTTACAAAATTATAGTTGTTTAAAATATGCTGGGTATTCAAAAATTAAAAACCAGGTACAAACAAAATGTACAGGGGGTCGAAATAGGGACCTTTTAACAGCCAATCCTACACTATACTAATGAATATTTCTATCTGGGAATTGGAATGCACAGCATCAAGAAAAGAGATACAGATCTTTATTATCTTGGCAAAGGAAGTAACTCTAAGAAAAATATTTTGTTTTCTATTGATAGGAAGGAAAGCACTGGAGTCTATTGATAGGAGGGAAAGCACTTGAGTCT
>NW_018476385.1:0-1139 GCF_002113885.1 Mizuhopecten yessoensis | reverse complement strand
AGCTATATTACTTTATTGTTTAGTGTATGTTTAGTGATTGTCTGAATCTGGATACGCCATTTGTAGCTATATTATTTTATTGTTTAGTGTATGTTTAGTGATTGTCTGATTCTGGATACGCCGAGTGTAGCTATATTACTTTGTGGTTTAGTGTATGATTAGTGATTGTCTGATTCTGCATACGACGAGTGTAGCTATATTATTTTATGGTTTAGTGTAGTTTAGTGATTGTCTGATTCTGGATACGCCGAGTGTAGCTATATTATTTTATGGGTTAGTGTATGATTAGTGATTGTCTGATTCTGCATACGACGAGTGGAGCTATATTATTTTATGGTTTAGTGTAGTTTAGTGATTGTCTGATTCTGGATACGCCTAGTGTAGCTATATTATTTTATGGTTTAGTGTATTTTAGTGATTATCTGTTCTGGATACGCCGAGTGTAGCTTTATTATTTTATGGTTTAGTGTATTTTAGTGATTGTCTGATTCTGGATACGCCGAGTGTAGCTATATTATTTTATGGTTTAGTGTATTTTAGTGATTGTCTGATTCTGGATACGCCGGGTGTTGCTATATTATTTTATGGTTTAGTGTATGATTCGTGATTGTCTGATTCTGGATACGCCGAGTGTACCTATATTATTTTATGGTTTAGTGTATGTTTAGTGATTGTCTGATTCTGGATACGCCGTGTGTAGCTATATCACATTATCGTTTAGTGTATGTTTTGTTATTGTCAGTTTCTGGATACGCCGTGTGCTGCTATATCACATTATTGTTTACTGTATGTTTAGTGATTGTCTGATTCTGGATACGCCGAGGGTAGCTATATTATTTTATGGTTTAGTGTTTGATTAGTGATTGTCTGATTCTGGATACGCCGTGTGTAGCTATATCACATTATCGTTTAGTGTATGTTTTGTGATTGTCAGTTTCTGGATACGCCGTGTGTTGCTATATCACATTATTGTTTACTGTATGTTTAGTGATTGTCTGATTCTGGATACGACGTGTGTAGCTACATCACTTTATTGTTTAGTGTATGTTTAGTGATTGTCTGATTCTGGATACGCCGTGTGTTGCTATATCACATTATTGTTTACTGTATGTTTAGTGATTGTCTGATTCTGGATACGC
>NW_018476384.1:0-1139 GCF_002113885.1 Mizuhopecten yessoensis | reverse complement strand
AAACAGATGAACATGTGCACGTAATATACCTGTTGTTGGAGAATAGGTACACGTACCGCCATTTTGACGGGAAGAAGCATTGGTTTTGTTTCAATGCTCTCTGTGGTTATCTCCCCTTTGTTCATATTCCGCCCTAGTTTTGTCGATTGCTAGTCTGATTAACGGTTTTGTTGACATTTCGGTATGGTTCTTTCTTTATTAAAAAGTCAACGTAAAACTATTTCGAAACTTGTTAACAATGCATATAAAATTCCTATTATGGATTACATATTGCTTTNCAAAAAACATTAAAATGTCCGGGTAAAATATCTAACCCGTTCATCCCTTTAGTCACATTTTAACCTTACCATATCAATGAATGGGCAAGTCCAGTTTAAAATGGTAGGGATGAATGAGTTAAGTGATATATAAGCCAATGGTGTGATGACCGCAGTGAATACGCAAACTTAAAATGAAGTGCTCTTTCGAAACATTTAATAGTGTGATTAAAAAGCTGGACATGCTACATGACGTTCAAGTCTAATGTTTATAACAGTCTAGAACATAAATAACAGCATAGTTTGTTATGAAATGGCATATCATTTAAAGTTTGTAGCATGTAGTTCCCATGAAAACAGATGAACATGTGCACGTAATATACCTGTTGTTGGAGAATAGGTACACGTACCGCCATTTTGACGGGAAGAAGCATTGGTTTTGTTTCAATGCTCTCTGTGGTTATCTCCCCTTTGTTCATATTCCGCCCTAGTTTTGTCGATTGCTAGTCTGATTAACGGTTTTGTTGACATTTCGGTATGGTTCTTTCTTTATTAAAAAGTCAACGTAAAACTATTTCGAAACTTGTTAACAATGCATATAAAATTCCTATTATGGATTACATATTGCTTTTAACATATACATAAGACATATTACCTAAACTACATTTATGTATCGTGGTCATGCGTGCTAAGTTGCTCTTTTACTGACTATGGAGGAACATAACGACCTTAAACCAAGTGTATTGTAGATATGTGCACAAAAAACATTAAAATGTCCGGGTAAAATATCTAACCCGTTCATCCCTTTAGTCACATTTGAACCTTACCATACCAATAAATGGGCAAGTCCAGTTTAAAATGGTAGGGGTGAATGAGTTAAGG
>NW_018476383.1:0-1139 GCF_002113885.1 Mizuhopecten yessoensis | reverse complement strand
CACAGGTCTGACACAATATATCAGGTCTCACATCAGACACGTCTGTCAAATTATATCAGGTCAATCATCACACACGTCTGATACATTACGTTAGGTCACACATCACACACGTCTGTCAAATTAAATCAGGGCACACATCACACACGTCTGACACAATATATCAGGTCACACATCACACACGTCTGACACAATATATCAGGTCTCACATTACACATGTCTGTCACATTATATCAGATCTCACATCACACTCGTCTGTCACATTATATCAGGTCCCACATTACACATGTCTGTCACATTATATCAGGTTACACATTACACACNATCAGGTCCCACATTACACACGTCTGACACATTATATCAGGTCACACATTACACACGTCTGACACAATATATCAGGTCAGAAATCACACACGTCATACGCATTATATCAGGTCTCACATCACACACGTCTGACACATTATATCAGGTCTCACATCACACACGTCTCTCACATTAAAACAGGTCACACATCACACACGTCTGACACAATATATCAAGTCACACATCACACACGTCTGACACATTATATCAGGTCTCACATTACACAGGTCTGCCAAATTATATCAGGTCTCACATTACACAGGTCTGCCAAATTATATCAGGTCTCACATTACACAGGTCTGCCAAATTATATCAGGTCTCACATTACACAGGTCTGCCAAATTATATCAGGTCTCACATTACACAGGTCTGCCAAATTATATCAGGTCTCACATTACACAGGTCTGACACATTATATCAGGTCACACATCAGACATGTTTGACACAATATATCAGATCCCACATTACACACGTCTGACACATTATATCAGGTCACACATTACAAACGTCTGACAAATCATATCAGGTCTAATATCACACACGTCGAACACATTATATCAGGTCTCACATTACACACGTCTGTAACATTTTATCAGGTCCCACATTACACACGTCTGACACAATATATCAAGCCAATCATCACACACGTCTGACACATTACATCAGGTCACACATCACACACGTCTGTCAAATTATATCAGGTCTCACATCACACACGTCTGACACATTATGTAAGGTCTCACATCACACAGGTCTGACACATTATATCAGGTCTCACA
>NW_018476382.1:0-1138 GCF_002113885.1 Mizuhopecten yessoensis | reverse complement strand
GGTATCACCGTCACACTTATACAGGTAGCACCCTCACACTTATATGGCTATCACCCCCACATTTATATAGCGATCACCCCCACACTTATATATGTATCACCCCACATTTGTATAGGAACCACCCTCACACTTTTATAGGTATCAACCTCACATGTATATAGGTATCACCCTCACACTAATATTTGTATCACCCTCACACTTATTTTGGTATCACCCTCACACTTATATAGCTATCCTCCCCACACTTATATTTGTATCACCCCAGGTACCACCCTCACACTTGTGTAGGTATCACTCTCACATGCATATGGGTGTAACCCCCACACTTATATAGCTATCCCCCCCACACTTATTTATGTATCACCCCACATTTGTATAAGTACCACCCTCACACTTTTATAGGTATCAACCTCACATTTATGTAGGTATCACCCCCACACTTATATAGGTATCACCCTCACACTTATATAGGTACCACCCTCACACTTGTGTAGGTATCACTCTCACATGTATATGGGTGTAACCCCCACACTTATATAGCTATCACCCCCACACTTATTTATGTATCACCCCACATTTGTATAGGTACCACCCTCACACTTTTATAGGTATCAACCTCACATGTATATGGGTATCACTCTCACACTAATATTGGTATCACCCTCACACTTATATGGGTATCACCCTCACACTTATACAGGTATCACTCTCACACTTATATAGGTATCACCTTCACACTTATATACGTATCACCCTCACATGTATATAGGTATCACCCTCACACTTATATTGGTATCACCCTCACACTTATAGAGGTATCAAACCCCACACTTATATTGGAATCATCCTCACACTTATACAGGTATCCCCGTCATACTTATATAGGTATCACACTCACATTCATATTGGTATCACCCTCACATTTATATAGGTATCCCCGTCACACTTATATAGGTATCACACTCACACTTATATATGTATCACCCTCAAACTTATATCGGTATACCTCTCACACGTATATAGGTATCACCCTCAAACTTATATATTTATCAACCTCACACGTATATATGTATTACCCTCATATGTATATAGATATCACCCCCACACTTATATTAGTATCACCCTCACATTTATATAT
>NW_018476381.1:0-1138 GCF_002113885.1 Mizuhopecten yessoensis | reverse complement strand
ATGGTGATATGGTGTATTCGATATCTATAAGGCCAAAAAAGCGGGGTTTTTTTTTAAAAAAAAGCNCTCATAATTTTAAAGTTCTCATAACATGATAATGATTTATAATGTATAGACATGATGATTTTTTTTAACTTCTAAAACAGCTTTATTGGTTTATATCATTTCCTTCTCTTGTTGATTTATTTTAACCAATACATACAAATACTATTATGAATTTTGAAGGATAAAAAAACGGATATTACATGTTGCATTAACTTGCGTTTGTATATTTACTATTAGTCTATTAATGAAACTAACATTATTTAAGTTAAGTAGAATTTACATTTGTTTAGAGAATAATTGAAGTACAGTAAAACTTCGTTATACAATCTGTCCTCTGTGATTTTGGCGATATAACCAGTTTGGCGGTATATCAGGTTTATCGTTTTGAACCCAAGTGTTCACACATCAACTGAACTTATACTTTAAAAAAACAAAAAAAAATTCATAAAGTTGTTTTTTTAAGTTATAATTTAAAGTACCAAAGGAGCTCTGTCTACCAGTGAAATCAAAATTGATTGAAACGGCTAAGGTCATTTAAGGACGTGCCTCCATGTGTGTAGTGTGTGCGTGCTTGTGTGTGTATGCAGGAGACAGGGTATGTTGGTGGACTTGCCTCCTTGTGATAGCGCAGATCTGATGCCGACTTTATAGTGCTATCTCACTGAAATGCCATGCCGAAGGCTAGGTGTAAAGCATTCCACTCGGTCACATTATACTGACAACAGGTGAACCAGTTGTTGCCATTCCCCTAAATGCTTTACGTTAAGCAGGGAATAACAACTACCATTATTAAGGACTTTGGTATATTCCGGCCTGGGGACAGAACTCTTTGTCTTCCCCATCTGGGCGAACACTCAACATTCAAGCCGAAAGTGAGATGTAACCAAGAAAGGCGCTAGGAAATAAAAAGGTAGTTAAAAGTAGAAAAAAAGACCAAGATCCCAAATATTGCAATGGTCACAGCCGATTTATTTTGGTTGCTTTTTTGTCCCCAAATAGAGGACATCAAAGCAAATCCCCAATTCTGCAGGGGTTCCCACACTAGTCGCCTCCTACGATACATGCAGTGGCATGGGTAACAGCAGGTGTATTC
>NW_018476380.1:0-1138 GCF_002113885.1 Mizuhopecten yessoensis | reverse complement strand
AATAGATTGTAGATACAAAACTAATGATACATCATTTCAAGGTATGGGGGTTCCATCTATCGTATTTTAAAAGCTAGGTATATACTGAAGGCAAAACTTCGTTGATTTTAAACAGGATAATGGACATTGTTCGGCAATTCAATGTAGATATGTCTGGAATGTACTGAAATATGCCTGTATGATAAAAACTAATACAATATCTATCGTACTAACCTAACAACATAAAAAAAAACTTCTTTTTTTTTAAATCATAAGAACAGATGACAGCAAATTATTGCTTAAACCACTTATATACTATACAACTAGCGATAATTATCAATCAATTTTAAAACACTCAACTAAATATGTTTGTGATCAATTCAATTTGTTGAAAAGATCTTTAAATGAAATGTATTATTAATGGAATGTGGTAATAATCATATAAACGACAATGTGTTATTAATTTAACATTTATCGTGTTAACCACTTGCTATACAACTAGCGACGATTATCAATCAATTTTAAAACACTCAACTAAATATGTTTTTGATCAATTCAATTTGTTGCATGGATCTTAAAATGAAATCTAATCCACTCAATTCATACATCAATTTCCGTAAACCACGTACACGTTTACTGTCCCTAAAGCCGATATTTCACCGCAACGTTTTTGCTATTAGATTTAATACTATATTAAATTACTTAAATCTTTCATCAGCAATTTAAATGTATTTAAATCTGCTTTAATCATAAGCCATATCATTTGGCATAATATGTTTCGGTTGCAAAGGTTTTGCAAAAGCATATTTGGACAAGGAGATTCTAAGAGTGTTGCATATATGTATTCAATGTAACTTGCTCTGTAAAATCGATAATCCATCCGAAAATGTCCCCCCAAAAGAAGCATTTCAGTAATTTGGATATGACTGTAATGCAATATTGGCAGAGGTTTCAAATTGGTTAGAATCATATCAAGTTATAGCTTACCGAAAATTTTTTGGTCAGTTTCAAGATTTAAATTGATAAAACATTTTCCCTTCACTAACATGTCATATATGTGTTTTTATGAAACATCACAAAACCAATTTCCCTTCATTAACTTATCATATATGTTTTTTTTCTATGAAACATCACAATTCAATTAATGTTGAGTATTATT
>NW_018476379.1:0-1138 GCF_002113885.1 Mizuhopecten yessoensis | reverse complement strand
TTGTAGGACTGATTACACTACATCATATCGCTGTCTAGTCATTGTTGGAATGATTACACTACAGCATATCTATGTCTCGTCAATGTAAGACTGATTGCACTACCGCATATCGCTGTCTAGTCATTGTAGGACTGATTGTACTACATCATATCGCTGTCTAGTCATTGTTGGAATGATTACACTACAGCATATCTATGTCTCGTCAATGTACGACTGATTGCACTACCGCATATCGCTGTCTAGGCATTGTAGGACTGATTGTACTACATCATATCGCTGTCTACATTGTCGGACTGCTTACTCTACAGCATATCGATGTCTCGTCATTGTAGGACTTATTGTACAACATCATATCGAGGTCTCGTCATTTTAGGACTTATTACACTACATCATATTTATGTCTCGTCATTGTAAAACTGATTACACTAGAGCATAACGCTGTCCCGTCATTGTAGGACTGATTGTACTACAGCATAACGCTGTTTCGTCATTGTAAGACTGATTGTACTACAGCATATATATGTCTCGTCATTGTAGGACTGATTACACTACATCATATCGATGTATCGCCATTGTAAGACTGATTACACTACAGCATATCGCTGTCTTGTCATTGTAGGACTGATTACACTACAGCATATCGATATCTCGTCATTGTCGGACTGCTTACACTATAACATATCGATGTCTCGTCATTGTAGGACTGTTTGTACTACAGCATATCGATGTCTCCTCATTGTAGGGCTGATTGTACTACAGCATATCGATGTCTCGTCATTGTAGGACTATTGTACTACAGCATATATATGTCTCGTCATTGTAGGACTGATTACACTACATCATATCGATGTCTCGTCATTGTAGGACTGTTTGTACTACAGCATATCGATGTCTCGTCATTGTACGACTTATTACACTACATCATACCGATGCATCGCCATTGAAGGACTAATTACACTACAGCATATCGCTGTCTTGTCATTGTAGGACTGATTAAACTACAGCATATCGATGTCTCGTCATTGTAAGACTGATTGTACTACAGCATATCGCTGTCTCGTCATTGTAGGACTGATTGTACTACAGCATATATATGTCTCGTCATTGAAGGACTGATTACACTACATCATATCGCTGT
>NW_018476378.1:0-1137 GCF_002113885.1 Mizuhopecten yessoensis | reverse complement strand
ATGCAGGTCTCAATAGATATGTACCAACACTCACTGGCCTGTCCGCCCCCACACCTCTCTGTATAAAGATCTAACAACTAATTACTATGTCCTGCTGGTCATTCCTGGACATCTTCCAGTATATACCTGTAATATACTTGTATGTTGTATTCTCCTATTCATGATCTCACAACCTTTGATTCCATTGTGGGAGGTAACAGGTGTGGGTCTAAGAAGTTTTGTTAAATCAGAAACATTAAGTCATTCTGTAGTTTACTTTATATGTTGTTATTGCATGTGAAGTTGGATTAAAAGTTTAGGTAGCGGTGTTATAAATACAACCTTATATATATGTCAATCAGCCGTGTAAAAGTACATAAGTAAGTACCTGATCAAGACCCTAAGATCAGGATCAGCAATAACTATATAATATAATTTTGCTTAAACTAAGGCCAAATATAAAGATATGTGTTTAGCTCATTCACCCCTGAAGACACATTTGAACTCCCCCAATTCAAAGCTTGGAATAGTTCATTATGAAATTTCAGGGATGAATGAGTTAATATTACCTAACTAGCTATATATTCCCATTTTTCCTGCCAAAAGTACTTTAACCTCGTATATGATGACCCTAAAGTTTTTGGTAAAGTTGAGATTTTTGCTCCATTATAAAATTTAAATTATATTTTGTCAATTAACATAGCTGCATACCCCCTAAATTGCTCTGTTGAGAGGTAATGCCATGGTAATACTGTAAAAACTACATTGATCTTCTTATAACTGTGTACGTATATAAGGATCCAGAGATTTGTTTTCATTTTGTGACTCGGATAACAATAAGTTCCTGTGCCTATGAATTGTTGAACATACAGTCTAAATTAACAGAACAATGTAAACTTATTGCAAACTTCTATATGTACAGTATGTTTAATAGATTTCTTTGTTCTATATCTTTGATTGCTCGTTTGAATTTTGTATATTTGTTTGGCACATCAATCTACAGTGAAACCTGTCTTTTCTGACATTAATTAAAGGGGACTGAAACATTGGGTCAGATCTGACAGTGTACATAATGATGACGACAGTGTACGAAATGATGACGACAGTGTACGAAATGATGACGACAGTGTACGTAATGATGACGACAGTGTACGTAAT
>NW_018476377.1:0-1137 GCF_002113885.1 Mizuhopecten yessoensis | reverse complement strand
TTTTAGTGTAACCCTCCGTTGTGTGTGATGTTTTGTTTATTTCAGTTCTGCCCTCCCTCTTCCATTATTTTTTAACCATTATAAGATGATATTCGCCATAAGGTTATTCAAATCTACCCTCTGAAAACTACATTACGATGATTTGCAATTATAGTTTTTCTTAATTATGTCATTACTTAATTAAAAACCCGTATTATTCTAGATAGACATACACACATACAAATATGACTACACCTTCAAAATAAATGAGCTGCGCGGCACCTACAGCTAGAACATATGTTATCTGATAAACTGTCTTCTTCATTCTTGTCATTACGTTGTAATTACATTAAGGCATATTGAGGCACATGTGTAACGCCACTTTCATGCCGTCCGGATGATATCGGCTATATCAGTGACTTTCTCATTCAGGTTTTTGACATTTAGTTCTCAATCGTGGCATTCTGTATCGTTGCCATGCTTGGAAATGTGTCAGAGCATGATAAAAGGGTGAAGTTATCTTATAGAAAGCTTTTTGATAAAAAGTACTTACCACTTCTAAAACGTCCGCTATTTTTGCTAATTTTTCCGTCGGCAGTTTTTTCAAAAGCGGAACGCTAAAAAATAAAAATAAATATTATGATTTGTTAGACCAAAAAGAAAGGGAAAAGAGGCGACATCAACTTCTAAAGCAGTATCCAACGTTTTAGTTTATCAGAACACTGTGTGTTGTTTAAAGCACTATACTGTGGATCAGTTTCTAAAACAAAACGTTAAAATGATACAAAGCGGCCAATTTAACAGTAAACATCGCTCTTGATCAATACTTAATACCATAGACTGTCCTTCTGATGTTGAAAACTAACTGTACAGATCAGCTGATAATTGAATCAAGAAACATCGCTTCAAACATCCCATCACATCCAAAAAGGCACGGTTAAAAGTAAAATAACGATTATAAATAAGGTTAGAAAATATCTTGATTTATTTATATCGTAAATAGTTTAAAGGTTCAAACACTATTGCGGTGATAAAGTAGGGAATGGGAACAATGAATCACCATCGTTTTTGCTGACGGTGCATGTATATCACTTCAGTGATGTGCGCTGACGCCAGTCAAGCTGTATGGCTAAACTCCACAAAGTCATAGGGAAAAAA
>NW_018476376.1:0-1137 GCF_002113885.1 Mizuhopecten yessoensis | reverse complement strand
TGCATAGCATTAAATTCCAATGTCACCTTGACATTTTATCCTTACGTCAGGAGCTTACTTATAAAGATAACTTGTTTAATACAAGAGCCCAAGGGGCCTGAATCGCTCACCTGGTATTAATCTTACTCTTGTTATCTTAAATAAAGTTACAGGCAAAATACCAGTAATTAATTCAAAATAATCTGTTAAAAGACTTAAACATGTGACACATGTGACCTTGAAAGTCAAACACGAATAAACTTGAACAGACTTTATATTGCCTTTCATATCAGCATTGCTTCTGGCCAAATATCATTACCCTGGACCTTTAGATTATTTAGAAGTTGTTTGTACAAGTCAGGGTGCTTCATTTAAAAAAACTTGGTATCATTTGGCTCAGCATGTTACTGGACAAATATAAGCACCCTAGGCCTCTGTGCTATTCAGAAGAAGTCATTTAAAGGTTTTAAACATATTTGACCCCTATGACCTTGAATATAGGTCAATGTCATTTATTTGAACAAATTTGGTAGCCCTTCATCCCAGCATGTTCCTGGCCAAGTATCATCACCCTAGGCCTCTTGGTTATTAAGAAGAAGTAGTTCAAAAGATTTTAAGCTTATTTGACCCCAGTGACTTTGAATATAAGTCAGGACATTCACTTAAATAACCTTGGTAGCCCTTATTCCCAGCATGTAACTGGCCAAGTAGCATCATCCTAGGCCTCTTGGTTATTCAGAAGAAGTAGTTCAAAAGATTTTAAGCTTATTTTACCTCAGTGACCTTGAATATAAGTCAGGACATTCATTTAATTAACCCTGGTAGCACTTCATCCCAGCATGTTACTGGCCAAATATAAGCACCCTAGGCCTCTCAGAAGAAATTGTTTAAAGGTTTAAAACATATTTGACCCCTATGACCTTGAATATAAGTCAAGGTCATTCATTTTAACACCTTGTTAGCCCTTCATTAAAACATGCTACATGCCCAATATCGGTACCCTGGGCCTTTTGGGTATTGAGTAGTTTGAAGATTTTAAGACATTTGACCCCTGTGATTTTTAAAGCGGGTCAAGGTCATTCATTGGAACAAACTTGGTAACCCTTCATCCCGAATAAAACCAAAAGAAAAAGAGTCAGTGAACAACATTTCAATCAG
>NW_018476375.1:0-1137 GCF_002113885.1 Mizuhopecten yessoensis | reverse complement strand
TTTTAAAATATTGGTTAATTTTCCCTTTGGGGCCCTGCCCTGGCCACAGGGGTTGGGGTAGGAATCCCAATTTTACAATTTAACATCTACCAAGGATGATTCGGACGATTCGGACCAAGATTGAAAAAAATCCATCCGCTGGTTCTTGAGAAAAAGTTGAAAATGTAAAAAGTTTACGCACGACGGACAACGACGGACGACGGACAACGACGGACGAAAAGCGATTAGAATAGGTCACTTGAGCAGGTGACCTCATCCAAAATCGAATCATTATATAAAAGTACAAATAGGTCGGACGACACATGCACAGTTTTGATGGTACTGTATATTGGTTTGCATATGAAATACATATGGCCCACGTGCTTTAGCATAAGAGCATGATTGGTTTAAGCAATAATTTGCTGTCATCTGTTCTGATGATTTTTTTTAAAGATAAAAAACACATGATATGCATCATCATGCAAATATGTTGTTAGGTTAGTACGAAAGAGCATCTTTTCCGTTTATATAGCATAAGTTATTATCATACAAGCATATTTCGGTACATTCCGGACATATCTACATTGAATTGCCGAACAATGCCCAGTATCCCGTTTAAAATCAACAAAGTCTTGCCTTCAGTATATACCTAGGTTTTAAAACCTGATAGATGGAACCCCATTACCTTGGAATAATGTACCATTAGTTTTGTATCTACAATCTATTGATGCAACTAATTAATTTTAAAACTCAAATACTGTTCTTTCTTCAAACTTGAGGTATGCAAAATTATTTCTGAAACCCGATCGTTTTCTTTCCAACATCCTTTCGTTAAATACATTTGTACTTGAGACACATTCTAAGTTGTATTTAACAATGGTTTCTTTATTTTTGAAATCATGTTTCACTGTTAAGACGTTTGGCATTCCGTATACAAGAGAACTGTACGAGCATTATATGATTTTCCCAATCATCTTTGGTAGTTACCTAGCTATATGCATTCGAAATCGTCGGAAGTACTGATTGCATCTGTAGATTTATTTATTTTAACATTTCATTCAAAAGAAGTTGAGGTGTACACTTAGTGATCTAAGCATCCGGTGTCAGACTATGACATTATGTTGCCTACTTACGAGACATTTTTTTCTTAAACAATGA
>NW_018476374.1:0-1137 GCF_002113885.1 Mizuhopecten yessoensis | reverse complement strand
GGTCCTTTCGCTCATTCGGCGTGAAACCCTACAAGGTTAGCGCGGATAAAGGAGGGACGCCGACAGTGCTAATGTGTATGGACCCAATAGTTAGGTAGGAATAACGGGATAAGCGAATACTGAACTAATAATCAGTATCTGTTTATCCAACACAGCTAATAGTATAATAACAAAAATATCCAATCAATCCAAATAATAAACAAACTAAATTAATCATTCAAAACTATAAAGTATTTACCAATAATTCAAAAACCCAAAACATTTCACTTCCGGTTGATATAAGAAAGCTGCAACGTATGTGTTTTGGCCACGTGCGGGGAGTTCCGTTTTTTAGGAAAGGACGCGTCTTGCACCCCACAGCAATCTTATGTCTAATCGAATATATTACTATATATATATGTATACATGAGTACCTACAAATGGATACTTATATATGTACCGCCGTGGGGCGATGTACAATCTGAATTATTTTTTAAGACATTTAGTTCTATATGTATGGGACAAAGAAGTTATTCCAACAGTGTGGACAAGTTTAGGTTGTCAAATTATCGGAGCGATCCGCTCCTTTATCAAGACACAGTGAAACAGAACAGTTACATGTACATATACATCATATTACAAGAAGATAGAACTGATATACTTTAATTGAAAATATAGCTATTATATAAAACAAATAGTCCCCTCGGCTAAAGACAGTCGAAGGCAGCAATTAAGAGAGCATCGCAGACAAGGAACGCCGATGTAGATGACCTATTCTTGCGCAAGATGCACTATCACATAAAGTGAGTCAACGAGAGATAAGCACCAGAAAGAAGGGACGAGATATCAAAAACTTGGAACATGTGCATGTGGGAATCTGACCCGGTAAATGTGAAAAATCTGAATTTCCTACGGAATGTCTCATTAGTCGCCTCTCAATTCCGCGGTGGATCTAACAGTCACAACAGGGGGTCCACACTTAGTCGCCTCTTTCGGTTTGTTGGAATAATGCATGTAATTATCAAATAAGTGAGTGCAGGAAGAATAAGTAGATGAAATGGCTAAGATACTGTATAAATCTGCAAAATTAATCTGACAACGGCTGTTGGCCATACACACTGACATGAAGCAGCAGGCAGGCGAGATAGCAGACCAACT
>NW_018476373.1:0-1137 GCF_002113885.1 Mizuhopecten yessoensis | reverse complement strand
CCCTTGTTACATCAGAACAGGTACCCTTGTTACATCAGAACAGGTGTCCAGCTCAGACCGGTAACTGACCACATGTCCTACCTTTTAAGGGCCTCGGGCCAGTCCCGTGGATTCCCTCCCTCCTGAAGCATGATGGCTGAGTTGTACAAGGATTGCTGAAAAAAGTACATCATCAGAGAAGGTGGTAAACTGTTTTAATACAGTATGATATATATTTGCATAGTTACCATGCCCTTGTGGAAGTCTACAGTCTTGTCGATGTTTAAATGGTTAATTGCAAGTCTATGATTCTGTGAAAAGTAAAAGACTATGAAGTTATATATGATATTCAGTGATGTATCAAAGTGTCATAACAATCTTTCAACTTCAAAATTCAGCAATTTGTTCTAACAGTGTTTTACAAAGATCTATTTATCTGTATAATGGAGTTATAACAAGCTCCATCTAGGAGAGTCAGTGAACTTGTTATTATCTCCAAGTAAGTCAATCACTTATACAACAACTCATTATTTGATAAAAGGAATTAGGTACAGATCCAACCCGTTTCTAGACCATCTCGAAATGTTACCATATGATCTGGATCATGACGGAGAGCCTCTTCAAAGTTGACTTTAGCAGCTGCAGCATTGCCCATCTCCAGGTTGACGACACCGAGCTGTAGTAAGGAATTACATAGAAATGTTAACGACACTGAGCTGTGGTGAGGAATTACAGAGACAGGTTAATGACACAAAGCTGTGGTGAGGAATTACAGAGACAGGTTAACGACACCGAGCTGTGGTGAGGAATTACATAGAAATGTTAACGATACTGAGCTGTGGGGAGGAATTACAGAGACAGGTTAATGACACAAAGCTGTGGGGAGGAATTACAGAGACAGGTTAATGACACAAAGCTGTGGTGAGGAATTACAGAGACAGGTTAACGACACCGAGCTGTGGTGAGGATTTACATAGAAAGGTTAACGACACCAAGCTGTGGTGAGGAATTACAGAAAAAGATTAACGACACTGAGCAGTGGTGAGGAATTACATAGAAATGTTAACGATACTGAGCTGTGGTGAGGAATTACAGAGAAGGTTAACGACACCGAGCTGTTGTGAGGAATTACAGAGAAAGGTTAACGACACCGAGCTG
>NW_018476372.1:0-1136 GCF_002113885.1 Mizuhopecten yessoensis | reverse complement strand
ATGAGTGAACGAGAGTTGATTGAAGTAGGTTACATGAGTGAACGAGAGGTTATAGTAGTAGGTTACATGAGTAAACGAGACATAAGTGTAGTAGGTTACATGAGTGAACGATAGGTTATTTAAGCATTAAACAGCTTTAAGATGCCATTCATAGGCAATATGAGTGTCCACTGCATTACAGGAAAAATAAAACATGAACCACTATCGTATAAGATTGCATTTTAAGCAGTTTAATACTTATTTTACTGACATGCATTTCTGTCCTTAAAACAATAATTACGATATGAAAATATTTGAATATCCCGCCAATATCCTCTGGAATGTGTACCGATTTGAATAGCTCCTACATGCCCGCGCCTTTATCTATGATGGGAATTGACAGTTTTTATTGTTATGATCATTAAAGTGCATTTAAAGCAAAAAAAACAACATATGCATTACTGCTCATCGGCATCGCACGTGAATTACGTCACACTGCGGAGGCATGTTTGTGAAATTCACAAATCAGTAATTCGGTCGGAATGGGAAAACATGTCGCCATTCAGTTATTTGTTGAAATTGAATTCACAATTGTTGAGTGTTGAGAAGGCGACAAACTCCGAAGTGGACATTAGATTGCTAGTAGACTGCTTTGTGAATGCAGAAACAACATACCTATCTTCCTAACTGCTGTTTAGTAAAAGGAGTCTAATGTGGGACTCCTGCAGAACCGGTTGCATTCGTCAATTAGATGTGATATCAAAGTTCTAATTTCTACACACAAAAAAGTACGTATTAAACGTGTCGTAGAGAGTCATAGCTCGACAAAGGAACCAGTCGGTCTTGAAACGTTACCACACGTTTAATATGTTCATTGTTTTGTGTAGAAAGGAAATCTTTGATATCGGGGGATTTTCTGTTTTGTTCGTCTAGGGGAAACCGAGAAAACTGAATTTTAGTAATCGGTTACTTGAAAAATCTTCGGTGCGAGTAACCGGTTAATCGGTCTCTTTGGTAACAAAACAATAAACAACTACAAATACATAGTACTTTTTGTGATTATATACGGTCCCACTCTTGAACACGAGTTTAACCTCTGAGTTACTGTTGTTTTTGTATGGGGACAAATTCGTTGGGATTATATTTCGTGGAATCAA
>NW_018476371.1:0-1136 GCF_002113885.1 Mizuhopecten yessoensis | reverse complement strand
TGACTAGACATACATGTACAAATACCTAGACACAAGTTACTAGACACAAATATGATAGACACTAACTGCAAGACACAAAACGTAAACAAAAACTGCAGACATAAAATACTGGACATGAGATTCAAGACTAACATTCCTTTTTGTATTCGACAGTTCACGATCGGTACAACAAAGGGAAAGTATATTTCATATACAAATCTTGTACATTAATTTATATTTTAATGTCTCGATTCTTTGTTAAGTATACCTAGGTCGGTCGGTTAAACTAACAAACCGGACACCATCAAGAAACAGCACCGTACCAGATACACATCTTCGGCCCTGGCGAGGATAATGTTTTCTTTTCATCCAAACATAAATTTGCCTCAAGGGTGAGAGAAGATAATAACATTTGTTTGTTAACGTAACTTACCTGTAGACATATATCTGAAAATAGCGTGTAAACAGGGAGTGATTTCGTTATGTGTTTCTAAAATAAATAACTATAAGCAATACCACAAATATGTGTTTATCTGACGTCTCTGATAACACGAACGCATTGTGCCTACATATACTCTTTGCTTGACAAAGGAAACAGATGTTTAAGAAAGCTCGAAAAATAGTGTTCAAGTCATGTTTTTGTTCAAAACAAACCTTTTTATTGCATTTTTCACAAGGGTTTAAGCACAGGTTAAATACATCTATGCGCGCAATAATCATCGAGTGCAATTTTAGATGTCAGATGAACACATATGCGTGGTATTGCTTTTATTACATACCTAAAATTGTTCTTTAAATTTAAATTATATTTGCTGCCAGACAATACTTATCATTATCCTGGAAATGTTCAGTTTGCTTCTTTAACCGAACAATAATGGTAGACAAAACGACATAGAGAGTGGAATAATGACATCACGTCGCTACATGTATCTCTACAGCGTAAAGGGAATGTTCGAAACCCATTTTTGTTTCAATTCGTTGATTCCATCAGTGTAGAAAACCGATATGTTCTACCCAAAAAGAGGTTCTGGCTACAGGAGTTATACAAGATCTTGCTTAATAACAGTGTGAAATACGGAACCTTGTATTACAGGGCCTGAAAACTTGAAACCATTGTATAATGCCATGTGATTGAAGGATTAGGACACAGGGTAAAG
>NW_018476370.1:0-1136 GCF_002113885.1 Mizuhopecten yessoensis | reverse complement strand
ACAGATCGAACCCCGGTAGCGCTTCGCGCCGCTTGTGGGTTTGAAAAACATCTGCATACTAAAGAAAATGAAGGATTAATAGATACAAACATGTCTCTTTAGCATTTAATCCAAAGGAGAAAATACAAGAAAGGAATAACGCATTATTTGAAAATAAAAATATTTTCATTTTTTTTAAAAATTTTTTTAATGGTTTAAACTGTTAAGTAATTGGAATGCGACACGAGCAAGTTAACATAGAGTGTATCATACATTTATCTTCTAATTGTGCTATTCTACAGTGTTACAGTACGCCTTTTTGTACAATATTACGATAGGAAATATTTTTATCCCGATACTAAAAGGACAGAATAAAAATGAGCTGGAAGTGGCCGTTAATGAAAGCCTATATTTATCTGCCTTAATAATCATAGTAGCTACTGACACACATTATATCATTGGTGTCATATCAACATATATATCTTGTCTTTAGATCTAGCAATATGTATAGCACTACGAAGCAAGTGTGAGGCTCCGTGTAGAACATTTCGCAACAGTCCCCATTGTATTTTAAGCAAAAAGGTCCTTTTATAAATGTTAAGGGATGACCGAAAACACACAAACATTCAATGCCAAACCACGACTGACTGCATATCAAGGATTTACGAACAATGTAATACCGCCAAGAACATTTAGACTGGATTCAGCAAGATTATAAATGAAATGTAGAATGAAGTCGAATAAGATGTTTGTCCAACCAAGTTGTATGAGGGGAATTTTTTATAAGATATAGAGACTTTTTTGGCTCAACAATGTTTTCAAATGGAGTCAGTAGTGCTTTGAAAGGAAAATCAGACGAAGAAGTAGAGTGTCAACACCCTTTCAACAATGGGGAGCAGGCTTCATTTTATTGTAACTCTAAATTAACTTTAGACTTACTAACTATATAGATGTTGTCCAAACGAGAACCTCTTGTTTTTACAAAATTAACTAACTCGAGTTAAATGAACATGATAATTAGAAGTGTTTTCGATAGCTTAACCAATTAAAAAATAATAAAACTGCTAAACTCTTGCTCCTTAACAGAGAGCTAAAAGACTTGCTAAACAACAATTGCAAATATTTAACGAACTAAATTGAAACAATTTACATAACGA
>NW_018476369.1:0-1136 GCF_002113885.1 Mizuhopecten yessoensis | reverse complement strand
TGGTTTACAACATATAAATATAATGCAATTTCTAATAATACATAAGTTAATTTACAACAAACACATACTTGAGAGAGAGGAAGGGGGTGCCATGCTGGGCCTCCGCTGTAACTGCTGAACCATGACCGATGATTTCATTGAACCAATGTTATTGTTCCACGAAGTCATGTTCAAAATTGGGGACACTGTTGTCCTAGAGTTGCTAAGTTGCCATTATTCATTATTTACCATCGCAGAATTAATGGGGGGGGGGGCGCGTTACTCCACCCGAGCCCATTTCCTGGGACATGAACGAGGGGTTCAGTGTGCCGAGCATCATGGACAAGTTCCGATTTACAGGGCTATTAGATTTTGCTGGCCGGTCAACAGAGGTGACTGACCAACAGTATAGACTTCATAAGACTGGACGATGCCGAGCACTTCAGTTCATTGTGGTTGTATTGGTTCTGGATTTCAGCACTGCAAAAACACAGACGACACCAGGTTATTGGTTGTAAAATACTCAATATGTATTATAATTCAATATATTTAATCCTAATTTCAATACTGCAGAGAAAATATTTTATTTTATTTTATTGTACAAAAACAATTAGGTGAGCTATAAAATATTAAAATTGATTACTAAATTTAATCAAAATTTAAATAAAAAAGTTTACAAGAGGCCCATGGGCCTTAACGGTCACCGGAGTTCTGATATATTTATACAGAGAGTTGATTTTGTTTTTAAAACATGAACAGAAATATTATTCAAAGTGACAAAAAACAATAAAACCACCTTCTTCAATATCTAGCCTACAGATTTAAGACTGAAAAGTATTTGAAACTAGCACCTCTGATTCTAAACGAGGTATATGAAGAAATTTTAGCACACTGACTCCTTTTGGCCCCACCCTACATCCCTTGTGGAAGGTCTGGCTCAAAAATTTCAAATCAAAGTATCAAACTGTCAACTCAGGTTATAATTGCAATCAAGTTATCAACATGTAATATTCAAAGTATCATTTGCCATTATAAACCATAATAAATTTTGCCCCCGCCCCCCTGTATGTAGTGATTTATAGTGTAACTAGGGAGTAACATATCTCAATATCTATATATTGCCTGCTGTAGTATAGTTTGATAGTTAGTCGCTACCA
>NW_018476368.1:0-1136 GCF_002113885.1 Mizuhopecten yessoensis | reverse complement strand
TTATTGTAAACAGACGAATTTAAGGCCATGGCTATTAATACATGCATTTAACGATAAAGGCTCAACACAATGCTTATTTCACACTATTTATATTGATTTATAACAAAGTATACGCTTATATGTAATACAAGATTGTGCAATCTATACAAAACAGTTTTGAACGGATTTAATTTTCATCACTACTACCTGCGTTCGGTAAATCGGTAGCATTTAGAATGAGTTCTGAGAAAGTATCCGGTCTCAGGCGATAATCCGCATGTCGAGCAAAACATAAATACCACAATACCGTGGCTACGTGTGAGCAGCATCCAACAGTACGGGCACCTGCTCGACATTCACAGTACCAGCCGGTTATATTGCGCTGTGAAAACTCTACCCAAAGGTTGTGTTGCTTTGATGAAATGTGGCGGGAATTAAGACGAGCATGAACAAGGTCGGGTGCCTCGCGATCGACATAGATGTCTGGCAAGTTGTTCACCATATGCTCGTCTGTATAATGTCGGGCCTGTGACACCTGGTAGACACCAAATGTTATGGACCGAAGTTCGCCCTCGGAGAGGACAGGGAAATCAGAGACGGCTTCTAGCGAATCCATTGGTACCCCAGGGGAAAAAAAGGTACATTTGAGGTACACTTTTGGGGTACCTAAGGCATGCCTTAGGTATATCTAAGGCATGCCTTAGGTACATTTTGGGTAAGGAAGAAAAAGAGGACAGAATAGGCGGGGTTAAAACCTGTTCAATATAGGTACATTTTAGGCACATTTTAGGCACAATTAAGGCATGCCTAAAATGTGCCTTTTTTATACCTCTGACTGAGGTATACCTCCTCTCCATATCTTTGAGCGACGCTTTACGTTACTCTCACTCATAACACGGTGTTGAACAGTGTTGTCTGCTGCAGCACATTCAACCATTTGGCGAGCAACGTCGCAGTCTGATGGTAGAGATGTCCGCAACGGTGGCCTGTATTTGTTGCACAATGCAGCGATGATACAGATTAAGTCCCATATATTGGGCAGATCCTTGTTGGACAGGTATTTCCAGGTTTTCAATCTACCGTTGACAGTTTCAACCGCCCAACGCAATTTTGTTACCAGCCGGGAATTGTTGGCATCTTCGGTTGACATTTGTTTC
>NW_018476367.1:0-1136 GCF_002113885.1 Mizuhopecten yessoensis | reverse complement strand
AATTGAGAAACCTGGCAAAAATTTCTTGCAGATTTATTTAGTGTGGCGTGTGTCTGTTATAACAGTTTCTCGAATCATTAATACATGGATTAATTTTATGTTTGATTACATGCAAGTCCCTTATCACATGGCCATCAAGAGAACAAATTTTAAGCAATTTGCCTAAACATTTTACAGAAATGGCTCAGGTTCGTATAGTTATAGATGCAACATAATTCTTCCGCAAGAAACCAGGAAACATAGAGGCTAAATTTCTTACATGGAGTGAATACAAACACCAGAACACTTATAAAGGTTTAATTGGAGTTGCACCCAATGGTCTAGTAACATCTGTGTAAAGGATTTGGGGTGGGCATGTATCAGATAGCAGACATATTGTGCAAAAAGATGGTGACCTCTTCTTACCAACGTCAGAACCTCGAGATGTTATTCTTGCATACAAAGGCTTTACTGTTGGAGATTTACTTCCTGCACATATAGCACTAAATACGTCACCATTTGTATGATCTAATTGTCAGATGAGTGTACAGGAGTTCTTTAAAACTCAACAAATTGCTGCTCCGAGGATTGTTGTTGAAATGAAAATGGAGCAAATCAAGAACTTCAAGATATTACAATCTGTGCTACCACTTACTGAAGTTCATTTAGCTGAACAAATAATTATGATATGTTGTGTCATGACAAATTTGTACTAGCTCTTACTGAAGTGAATTATACTGTCTGCAATGTCCTGTACTAAAAATTTCTAGATTACTTCATATTACAGAATCACTACTGTAATGATTTTGTTCAACAAAAATCCCTTGAATATTTCAGATGAACAGATTTTCAGTTGACCCTTGACATTAAGTCATTTCAAATAATCTTTTCCCTAAATCTGAGGAGTCAAACACAATCTAAATAGACATATCTTTGAAACTCGAGTCAAAGCTCATTGTTGGGTCTACTGATGTCCAAGATGGCTCAGGTATATAATGTTAAATTAATTGTGTATCAGTACATGTATGTTCATTTGCATTCCATTAGACCGTGCAAATTAACTATAACAATGTTGACTTATGTGTGATTTTTGTAATAGGTTTTGGGATGATAAATTTCAAAACACTTGATGGGTGTATTGTCTGTTTCAACAACTA
>NW_018476366.1:0-1135 GCF_002113885.1 Mizuhopecten yessoensis | reverse complement strand
TTTTTTAAATATGTCCGTTATGAAGAATAATTTCACTTGTAAAAAAATCTTAAGCTCATAATTGCACGAATTAACATGATTTATATGTAAATTGTCTACACTGAAACCAGTTAGCGAGAATAAATAACTTGTCATTGTCGCTCAGAATCGACAACTCTCGGCCTTTCTCCTCCTTTACGTAAGTACTTCAAATACAAACGAGTTATTCCCCTTTGTACGTAAAACGGATGCTTCGTTGCTTTGATCAAATGGAAATAGTTAAAACCCGTTCATCCCTATATAACTTTTGTAGACCCTACCATTCATTGATCTGGGTAAGTCCATTATGTTCTACGATGGTGAAAGGGTTAAGAAGAGAAATGACGAAGTGATGCCCATCGACGATTTGCAATCTCTAAGGCGAAAACCACTCTGGTTTGGTTTGGGTTTTTTACGTCCTAGTAACAGCTATGGTCATTTCATCACGTGCCAGGTTTTGGTGGTGGTGGAAGGTCGGAGTTCCCGGAGAAAAACCACCGACCTACGGAAAGTACCTGGCGACTGCCGCACGTAGTTCTCGAACCCGCGACCCAGTGGTGGAAAGCTAGTGGTATATTAGACGCCTTTAAACTCTTGGCCACCGCGGGCCTTTAAAAATCACTCAAAATATATGGACGTTCATTAAAAGAAATACTTAAAGCACGGAATAAGATTAACTATTTAAGTCCGTGCTTAAAGTAAAAGGTTAAAATGTTTAAACACGGACTTAGATTCTAATCTAATTCCGTGGTTTAAAAGGTGAAAAAAATCTCAATGGAAAACGATTTGTTCAAAAAATATGGTATCATATCGGATAGATTGATTCAATGTTCAGAAATTGTATCAGTCAAACTTTGTTATTACATTATATTTTTTCGTGCACGTGCTTTAAAATCGGTATATATTTACCATAACGATAGTCTCGTTCAACAAGACGCTTGGTCACTTTGTAATTTAAGGGCGTAGCTTGCAACAAAGAGTCTGGTTGAACGAGACTACATGTAAGAATATGTAGCGTATGCATGGCCTTTGAGCAGTCGGAAGAGAAGAGAAAGAGGAAAACTTCCTTTCTGCGTTCGAAGTAAACGGATGATGATACAAATGTTCACTGCGCTTG
>NW_018476365.1:0-1135 GCF_002113885.1 Mizuhopecten yessoensis | reverse complement strand
TTGGTAAAATTTAAGAGAGCTAGTCTTGAGTTCATACAATCAAGAGTGCAGATCTTTACATGGCTGCTTGAAGCTGTTGGCATTTTCATATGATATTGAACTTATATTTATTACTAAACATTTCAGATGATGCTGGCCCCAACCCAACTTGCCTCATTCCTCTGATTTACTGTAAATTTCTACTGTTGTCATCAACTTTACAAGAAATCCATTTAGTTGCTCTGGACGAAGCATTGATTGACTTGATGCAGAAAGTGTTGCGAGAATCTCACCAGCTTTCTGTCAGCCAAGAATCAGTACCTGGTGATCAGGGTCCTAGAAACCGTTCTCCTCCAGATAATGAAAATTTAACTGCAGACACAAGGCAGGATACTTCAACACAAGATAAGCCTCCTGGGTCTGTGGAGAATGGCACAACTCAAGAATCTGCAGAAAACAGTGCCAGTGAGGAGGGTGGTGGTGTTGACGAAAGTTATGTAAACAATATAATGGGGATAGAAGATGTTAAAATTCAACCTTCCACTGACGATCCCAGGGATGAAGTTGATGAGACAGAGTTAGGGGCTGTGGGGGGGCTGTCTCCTGCTACACCAGAATTCACTCAGTACTGTTATTCCTCCAACTCTGATGATGGTTACGAAGATGATGATAAAATTACAAAAACAATGTTTAAAAGAGGAGATTCAACTATAAGCACTGCGAGCCAAGAAGACAATCTAGATTTTGTAAACATTCTGAACTCTGCCAGTGTTAAAAAGGGGATGAAACATTTAGCGCCGATTGTTGACCCTGTTTCTCCTGCTTCGCCTGCAAAAACCTTTGTGTGCTCCATCTGTATGGAGGAGAAAGGACCATTGTTGCTCAAAACACTTGACAAGTGTAGGCACATGTTTTGTAAAGAGTGCATTACAAAACATCTACAGATACAAGGAACATGTCCGATATGCAAGCACCGCTACTCTGATCCTCAAGGCAATCAGCCGGATGGTGTGATGTCATACTTCATTGCTGAAGACACAAACTTGGCTGGCTACGAAAGTGTTGGAACCATTGTTATAGAGTATGACATTCCTGATGGTATACAATCAGTAAGTATTGAATGTTTCATGGGTCTCATTCACCCCTGAAGACCCAT
>NW_018476364.1:0-1135 GCF_002113885.1 Mizuhopecten yessoensis | reverse complement strand
CATGTCTGGTGTATTTAGTACAACATCACAATGTCATGACATCATTATATTAATCATGAATTCACAGTTTGGTCAAAGAGAGTTTATGACTTGCAAATGGTTAAGATACCTAACCTATCATAAACCACAGTCAGTAGTCATGGCCACATGGGGTTAAAGGTCAATCATTGCAATACCAAAGTGTGTGTATTATGGCAAAACTGTGTGCTAGCTAACTGTGTATAACAGTCAGTTCACAATCATTTTATACAAAAGGTGACACTGTAGCATGTAAACATTTGTTTGTTTCAGTGGTAACAAGGCACCACTATCATCAAGACCAGCCAAAAAGAAGGTGATTGAAACAGAGGCAGAGCCTGTGTTTACAGAAGTGCCTGACAGTGCTCGCCAGGTGGACCTACTTGTAACAGCTCTGTGTGACTTCAGCAAATACAAATGCAAGATAGAGGCTGTTAGCTTCCGAGACACTCTTATGTTCCAGACAAGGGTCTATGAGTAAGTCCATAAATCAACACTGTGTTCCTCAAAAAACATGGCACTAAACTTCAACCACCAAACTCGCAATGGTCACAATCAAATCTACAAGGTTGGGAGTCTTTGTTCTGAAATCTACAAAAGTTGTCGCCTTATATTGAGGTTTTACATAGATGAGATACAAATTTGATGTTGAAAGTTTGAGTTAGGCATTTTTTAGGTGAAAATTTGGTTTTGTTATATTGAAGCTTGTAATTTCAGAATTTGAGTGATTTGTTGTAATGTTTTGCAGTTTTACACTGAGTAACAAGGGTGCTGTCCAGATGGACTACAGTTGGCAGGTGGTAATGGAGAACATGCCCACCTTCCAGCGAGCTGTAACATTCATGTCAGAGGCAGAACGACCAGAGTCACGCATGGATCTTGCTGACAGCAGTTATGTCCCCTTCACCATAGAACCAGAATATGGAACAATACAGGCTGGCAAGAAATCCAGCTTTAAAGTCAGGTTCTCTCCCTTAGATGTGAATGATTATGAGGCCAGACTGATTTGTTCGTAAGTATTCAAACTCAGGCAGAAAAGTATTTCCTAAAATGCCAATTTCATTTTTGTAATCAAATTTGGAAATATTGATAAATAAAAAAAAGTAAAAAATAAAAA
>NW_018476363.1:0-1135 GCF_002113885.1 Mizuhopecten yessoensis | reverse complement strand
AGTGTTTATAAAGGTATGTACAATCTCTGGATTTTCACAGAAAAATGTCATAATTATTCATTGTTATCGACGTAATGTTAGGTATAAAATTGTACTTCTAAAACAGTCCAATCTTATTTCAGAAAATCTTTGTATTCCTGTTAAAATATTCTGTAATACTCACCTTCCGCAAACGTCAATATTGTTACAGTGATAACCTGATGTATACTTTTTTTAACATCTCTGATTTTTTTTCTGTTTATGTTATATATGAGGTATGTCTAGTTGAACAGGAATTATAATTACATTGATGATAAACGAAGGAACACATTTATTTGTTGCATTCATTCATCTCTCTAAATCAACATTTACTAGTATTCGTCATGCATTTAAAACATGTAGGTTTTCGATTGGTTTCTACAACACATTGTTTTAAAGGTTGATATTTAACACAATGTTTAACCTTTTGTATAAGTTATAATATTTTTTTCATAAAACTTTTGTTGATTTTTTATGTTACCTTTTATTAATAACCGTTCAGGATATGTTTCAAACATCTTTGTTCTAATAAAAAAAGACATGATTAAATGTAAATGTGTCAGTCCTCTTTCGAAAATATCTTTTGTTAGTGTTTCAATTCTCATCTTGCACATAGTAGCTCACATTTATAGGATGGTATTTGGTAAAAAAAAACGTACTCAAATTGTCAAATCTAGTTTATTATATAGGTTTTCGATGTACTATTTATGAACAACCTAAAGTAAAGCGTCTTACATTTTTTTTACTGTATACAGGCCTTACTGTTGCTAAGTTACGTTATCTCTGCTATATGCACGTTTAGGTCAATGCATTTGTATTTGTTATGATACTTGTTAGGGAAGGAAGTAGAACGTTTTGCAAATAATCCTTTGGATGTTTCAGATACAAACTGACAAAATATAAACGCCTGTCCGATGAATCTGTGTTGCAGTAAATGGGCAAACAACTTAAAGAAACAAGTATAGAACAAATTTAAGCTCCTCTTTGTCGGAGAAAACGGCGCAAAGTGCTGGGGCTCTTTACCTTCAAAAGTTTGTGTAAATAGAATCCAGATTCATATGTTTGATCTGAGATTTGAGCAATCTGATAATGTGATCCATTTCAATATGACGATTTT
>NW_018476362.1:0-1135 GCF_002113885.1 Mizuhopecten yessoensis | reverse complement strand
TTGTATGTGATAGAAAGGTGTCTTCAGCAACAGGTTAGTTCTACATGTTGTATGTGATAGAAAGGTGTCTTCCGCAACAGGTTTGTTCTACAGGTTGTATGTGATACAAAGGTGTCTTAAACAACAGGATAGTTCTACAGGTTGTATGTGATAGAAAGGTGTCATCAGCAACAGATTAGTTCTACAGGTTGTATGTGATAGAAATGTGTCTCCGCAACAGGTTAGTTCTACAGGTTGTATGTGATAGAAAGGTGTCTGCAGCAACAGGATAGCTCTACAGGTTGTTATGATAGAAAGGTGCCTTCAGCAACAGGATAGTTCTACAGGGTGGATGTGATAGAAAGGTGTCTTCAGCAACAGGTTAGTTCTACAGATTGTATGTGATAGAAAGGTGTCTTCAGCAACAGGTTAGTTCTACAGGTTGTATGTGATAGAAAGGTGTCTTCATCCACAGGATAGTTTTACAGGTTGTATGTGATAGAAAGGTGTCATCAGCAACAGATTAGTTCTACAGGTTGTATGTGATAGAAATGTGTCTCCGCAACAGGTTAGTTCTACAGGTTGTATGTGATAGAAAGGTGTCATCAGCAACAGGATAGTTCTACAGGTTGTATGTGATAGAAAGGTGTCATCAGCAACAGGTTAGTTCTACAGGTTGTATGTGATAGAAAGGTGTCTTCATCAACAGGGTAGTTCTACAGGTTGTTATGATAGAAAGTTTACTTCAGCAAAAGGCTAGTTCTACAGGTTGTATGTGATAGAAAGGTGTCTTCATCAACAGGGTAGTTCTACAGGTTGTTATGAGAGAAAGTTTACTTCAGCAAAAGGATAGTTCTACAGGTTGTATGTGATAGAAAGGTGTCTTCATCAACAGGGTAGTTCTACAGGTTGTTATGATAGAAAGTTTANAGAAAGGTGTCATCAGCAACAGGTTAGTTCTACAGGTTGTATGTGATAGAAATGTGTCTCCGCAACAGGTTAGTTCTACAGGTTGTATGTGATAGAAAGGTGTCATCAGCAACAGGATAGTTCTACAGGTTGTATGTGATAGCAAGGTGTCTTCATCAACAGGATAGTTCTATTGGTTGTAATGATAGAAAGTTGCCTTCAGCAACAGGATAGTTCTACAGGTTGT
>NW_018476361.1:0-1135 GCF_002113885.1 Mizuhopecten yessoensis | reverse complement strand
CGGGTGTGTTTAGGTCTCACAGGTGCGTTAAGGTCTCACAGGTGTATTTAGGTCTAAAAGATGTGTTAAGGTCTCACAGTTGTGTTTAGGTCTCACAGGTGCGTGTAGATCTCACAGGTATGTTAAAGTCTCACAGGTGTGTTTAGGTCTGGTGTGTTTAGGTCTCACAGGTGTGTGTAGAGCTCACAGGTATGTTAAGGTCTCACAGGTATGTTTAGGTCTCACAAGTGTGTTTAGGTCTCACAGGTGTTTTTAGGTCTCACATGTGTGTTAGTTTTCACAGGTGTGTTTAGGTCTCACATGTGTGTTAAGGTCTCACATGTGTGTTTAGGTCTCACAGGTGCGTGTAGATCTCACATGTGTGTTTAGGGCTCACAGGTGCGTGTAGGTCTCACATGTGTGCTTAGATCTAAAAGATGTGTTTAGGTCTCACAGGTGTGTTTAGGTCTCACAGGTGCGTGTAGGTCTCACATGTGTGTTTAGATCTAAAAGATGTGTTTAGGTCTCACAGGTGTGTTTAGGTCTCACAGGTGCGTGTAGATCTCACAGGTGTATTTAGGTCTCACATGTGTGTTAAGGTCTCACATGAGTGTTTAGGTCTCACAGGTGTGTTTATGTCTCACAAATGTGTGTTTATATCACAGATGTGTTTAGGTCTCACATGTGTGTTTAGGTCTCACAGATATGTGTAGGTCTCACATGTGTGTTTAGGTCTCACAGGTGTGTTTAGGTCTCACATGTGTGTTAGTTTTCACAGGTGTGTTTAGGTCTCACAGGTGTATTTAGGTCTCACAGGTGTGTTAGGTCTCAAAGGTGTGTTTAGGTCTCACATGTGTGTTTAGGTCTTACAGGTGCGTGTAGATCTCACATGTGTGTTTAGGTCTCACAGGTGCGTGTAGGTCTCACAGGTGTGTTTAGATCTAAAAGATTTGTTTATGTCTCACAGGTGTGTTTTGGTCTTACAGGTGCGTGTAGATCTCACAGGTGTGTTTAGGTCTCACATGTGTGTTTAGGTCTCACATGTGTGTTTAGGTCTCACAGGTGTGTTTATGTCTCACAAATGTGTGTTTATCTCACATATGTGTTTAGTTCTCACAGGTGTGTTTAGGTCTCACAAGTGTGTTTAGGTCTCACA
>NW_018476360.1:0-1135 GCF_002113885.1 Mizuhopecten yessoensis | reverse complement strand
CTATATGCAATGTGCATTTGGTAATAAATTGAATTGAATTCATAGAAAATCCATTCAGCCGTGACGTGACATCGTAGTACACAAGCGGTGTCCGGGGCTAAATTATCTCGTTGCGCTAGCACAGGGAAAACCGCTCAGCGTAACCGTGACCATTGAGGACTTCATCATCATGATTCGCGGAGGACAATCTGCTTTGAAGAACCGCGGTGTAGCGATCACCGCGTGTTTTGGTGACATGATCACGTGACATTTGTCATCAGGGATCGCGATGACGCCGTTTTCAAGGTCCATATATACTGTTACTGAGTTTTTAAGGTCATGTAACATATATACTGTCACATATTACAATGGGTATGTACCATATATACTGTCACCGACTTTTGAAGGTCGTATACCATATATACTGTCACATATTACTATGGTATTGTAACAAATATACTGTCAGTGATCTTTGAAGGTCATGTAACATATATACTGTCACATAGAACTATGGTCATGGGCTATATCTACTGTCAGAGATTTTTGAAGGCCATGTACCATATTCACTGTCACTGAGTTTCGAAGGTTATGTACCGTATATATACTGTTACTGAGTTTTTAAGGTCATGTAATATATATACTGTCACATATTACAATGGGTATGTACCATATATACTGTCACCGATTTTTAAAAGTTGTATACCATATATACTGTCACGTATTACTATGGTAATGTACTATATATACTGTCAGTGTTCTTTGAATGTCATGTACTATAAATACTGTCGCATAGTACTATAGTCATGTAGTCAAAGAATGACTCTTCACAAGCAACAAACAAATCGTGATGACCTTAGATTTTTACAAGTGAACAAACATATTCATAACTGTGCTAACAATAACTTCAAAGTGTTCCCTATTTACCAAATGCAATCATCTGATGTGATAAAGAGGAAAGTTAAGGAGTCGGAGTTAATAAAACTGTTGAAACCCAGTCTGAATAGTTCACATTAAATTCAACGTGTCATGCTTTAAGCAATTGCTGTGCTTTAAATATTATTGTTCATATTTTATTGTTGCCGTAAATGAAACAATTTGTATCTCCCGTACTTTTTACTGTTGGTAAGATCATAAAGTTATGCATTTGTCTAAGTAA
>NW_018476359.1:0-1135 GCF_002113885.1 Mizuhopecten yessoensis | reverse complement strand
GCACATTCTGATTTTTTTTTCAATGAAGAAAACCCATACAACAAAGAAATAACAACAGAACAAGCTAATAAGAAGGAAGTCTTGTTAAGTAGATTGGAATGTTTAAATTCTTTAAAAAATATGGGAAACTTTAAATCACCTGGTCTAGTTGGTTTCACAGTTGAATTTTATAAATTTTTCTTCAATGATTTACATGAGCCTCTTATAAATTCTCTTAACAAAGCATTAGAAGTAGGGCAACTATCTATTTCTCAGAGACAAGGCGTAATTAATTGTATCCCAAAAGACGGAAAGTCAAAACTATTTTTGAAAAATTGGCGTCCAATATCTCTTTTAAATGTGGACTATAAAATTGCATCAGCAAGTATTGCAAATAGAATAAAACCAGTTTTACAAAATTTAATCAGCGATACTCAAAAAGGGTTCATTAAAGGTAGATATATAGGTGAATATACACGTCTTATTCTTGATCTAATTGAAAAGACTAATGAAAAAGATATTCCAGGGCTACTTATTCTATTAGATTTCGAAAAAGCATTTGACTCTCTAGAATGGCATTTTATACAAAAAGCTCTAACGTTATAAGGATTTGGACCTATTATTAGACGGTGGATAAACACTTTTTACAAAAATATTACAAGTTGTATTTATAATAATGGTCACGGATCAAGATTTTTTGACATTAAAAGAGGAGTTCGACAAGGGGACCCTCTTTCCCCATAGTTGTTCATTTTGTCTGTGGAATTACTAAGCAGTTCCTTAAAATTTAACCCTGATATTAAAGGGCTTAATATTGACCACTCTGAATACCTACTTGAACCTACAATGAAAGTCAATACGCAGATGATTCAACACTCTGTCTTGAAGATGATGAACAATCTCTAAAGGAAACATTTGTTACTGAAGATTATTTTGCTGAATGCTCTGGATTGAAATTAAATTTAGGAAAAACCCATGTAGTTTGGCAAGGGGCAAAGCGGGGTTGTGGGGTGGAACACTTGCAAGAAAAGAATATTTTTTGGAATCACAGAGGGAAGTTTAAGCTCCTTGGGATCACATATGATCTGAACCAGGAGGATGTAACATTAAAAAAACTTTGAAGAAAAATTTGAATCTGTTAAAAAACTATTAAATG
>NW_018476358.1:0-1134 GCF_002113885.1 Mizuhopecten yessoensis | reverse complement strand
TGAAGGTAGGTTATGTGTGTATCGAACAATAGGTAATGGTATACACAAACACACGGTTAACTATTAGCTTATACAATCTTCTATAATACACTATTATAAGACTGCTTCATCGAGTCACAACATCTATCAAGGAGATGCTCCTACGTCATGTGCTGGTTTTTTATCGGGCGCTATGAAAGGATTTAGAAAAATATATATAATTTTAATTTACATTACCTTTATTTTCTACAATATTCAACGATGGTCGTACGCTACATAGAAAATGTCATGGTCATATTAGCGTGACCAAATATGGAAATACCAATTATTTTGAACATTTGAAAAGTTAAACGGTTGATTGTTGAACGGCTCCCTGGCTAGAAGCAGGTCAAGTCAGTCAGACATACGTATACAGAATATGTTTTGTCAGGGCTGATCTGTCATTTTCTCAACATTTCAGTTTGTATAATTTATCACCACACACTGTAAAGTATGGTTAGTGTTGTAAACAATGGCAATGTCTTCGACAGCCTATGACAACTTGTCGATGTACACCCTACCCTGTGTTTATTATCATTTTTCATGAACAAAATATTAAAATATTAAGACCATTTTATCTTTTTCAGTCTACAATAATTTTGCATCAATGGTTTGTTTATTTACAGGCGAGTCTTAGAAAACGCGCCGAAGGGTTCACTTGATTTTTTCCTCAAGTGATTGAATTCACAATGTCGAAAATCACGAACTAAAATAGAAAGTATGTGGAATACATAGTGAGAGACTGATATAACACAGACAATGGTCTAAGTATTGCTTCTCGTGCTAACGAAATCTTTAAAATCACTTTTTGTAAATTAAATTGAATAAAAAATGACTGTCAATAACTACTACTAATGCCTCCGAGTATGGAACAGTAACTTATAAATCAATACAAAATGCATTGGTGGATGACAGGTTTCCCTTTTATCACCACCTTATTTATCAGAATAGGTTTGTCTTGCAATACTTCAGAGTTGCTCTTGTCCGCAAAACATCTCTTCGCTCGGTGGCAGTCCCAAAGGCATGCAGTGTGTGTATATATACAATTCACAAACAATAATAAAAAGATATTCGATCGAAAAAAAATCATGAACGATAAGAGCCCGAGTTTCCTCT
>NW_018476357.1:0-1134 GCF_002113885.1 Mizuhopecten yessoensis | reverse complement strand
GTTAGATCACGACATTTAAGTTCACAAAAGTGGGAAACTAAAATTAAGATAATTGACTCTTTATATATATACGCTGTCATGAATTATATCGAAAAATTTCAATAGGCCCTATCAACTCCAACGGGGGTGGGTGGGTGTGTTGTTATGACTCACGGGTCGGCAACTATTTTACTCTGAAAAATTTCGTTCAAATTTTTGTATTTATAAATTTTATTATAAATGTAACAAGAAAGGAAAGACAAAATGTACAGCCATACCAGAACACTACCAATTGAGGTACGACCAACCCAGTCAAGTTTTGCTACCCTCCCTCCTTCTATTCCTAAGTGTTGGCCCCGAAGACATCACTGTTCAGGTTTCCCTTACCAAGCATACAAGGGTTGGTCACAGTCACCAGTGTAACAGAAAAGGAAAGACAAATGCACGGCCAGACCAGGACACCCTACCTAGCCTTACCACCTTACCAAGCATACACGGGTTAGTCACAGTCACCAGTGTAACAGAAAAGGCAAGAGAAATGTACGGCCAGACCAGTACACCCTACCTAGCCTTACCTCCTTACCAAGCATACACGGGGTGGTCACAGTCACCAGTGTAACAGAAAAGGGAAGACAAATGCACGGCCAGACCAGGACACCCTACCGTTGGTCACAGTCACCAGTGTAAGAGAAAAGGAAAGACAAATGCACGGCCAGACTAGGACACCCTACCTAGCCTTACCTCCTTACCAAGCATACACGGGGTGGTCACAGTCACCAGTGTAACAGAAAAGGAAAGAGAAATGTACAGCCAGACCAGTACACCCTACCTAGCCTTACCACCTTACCAAGCATACACGGGTTGGTCACAGTCACCAGTGTAACAGAAAAGGAAAGAGAAATGTACGGCCAGACCAGGACACTCTACCTAACCTTACCACCTTACCAAGCATACACGGGTTAGTCACAGTCACCAGTGTAACAGAAAAGGAAAGAGAAATGTACGGCCAGACCAGGACACCCTACCTAACCTTACCACCTTACCAAGCATACACGGGTTGGTCAGAGTCACCAGTGTAACAGAAAAGGAAAGACAAATGTACGGCCAGATCAGGACACCCTACCTAGCCTTACCACCTTACCAAGCATACACGGG
>NW_018476356.1:0-1134 GCF_002113885.1 Mizuhopecten yessoensis | reverse complement strand
ACACATTAAAACAGTCTTATATAGAAATGGTATGCACCTTACAACATTTTTTTTATAGAAATGGTATTCACCATACAACAATTTTATATAGAAATTGTATTCACCTTCCAACAGGTTTATATAGAAATGGTAGGCACATTACAACAGTTTAATAAAGAAATGGTACGCACCTTACAACAGTTTCATATAGAAATGATATACACCTTACAACATGTTTATATAGAAATGGTAGTCACCTTACAACAGTTTTATATAGAAATGGTAGGCACCTTAAAATAGTTTTATACAGAAATAGTAGGCACCTTACAACAGGTTTATACACCACGGTAGACACCTTAAAACAGTTTTATATAGAAATGGCAGGCACTTTACAACAGATTTATACACCAATGGTAGACACATTACAACAGTTTTATATAGAAATGGTAGGCACCTTACAATTGTTTTATATAAAAATGGTAGGCACTTTACAACAGATTTATACACCAATGGTAGACACATTACAATAGTTTAATATATTAATGGTAGGCATCTTACAATAGTTTTATATTGAAATGGTAGGGACCTTACAACAGTTTATTATAGAAATGGTACACACATTACAACAGATTTATCCACCAATGGTAGACACATTACAACAGTTTTATATAAAAATGGTAGGCACTTTACAACAGATTTATACTGAAATTGTAGGCACATTACAACAGATGGATACACCAATGGTAGGGCCCTTACAACAGTTTATTATAGAGATGGTACACACATTACAACAGATTTATACTGAAATTGTAGGCACATTACAACAGATGGATACACCAATGGTAGGATTACAACAGTTTTATATAGAAATGGTAGGCACCTTACAACAGATTTATACTGAAATGGTAGGCACATTACAACAGGTGTATACACCAATGGTAGGGACCTTACAACAGTTTTATATAGAAATGATAGGCACCTTACAACAGTTTTATATAGAAATGGTAGGCATCTTACAACAGTTTTATATAGAAATGGTAGTCACCTAACAACAGTTTTATACAACAATGGTAGACACATTACAACAGTTTTATATAGAAATGGTTGGCATTTACAATAGTTTTATATAGAAATGGTACACACATTATAACAGTT
>NW_018476355.1:0-1134 GCF_002113885.1 Mizuhopecten yessoensis | reverse complement strand
GCCTGATTGGCAGTACATAGCCTGATTGACAATATATAGCCTGATAGACAATACATATCCTGATTGACAATGCATAGCATGATTGACAATACATATCCTGATAGACAATACATAGCCTGATTGACAATACATAGCCTGATTGACAATACATAGCCTGATTGACAATGCATAGCCTGATTGACAATACATAGCCTGATTGATAATATATAGCCTGATAGACAATACATATCCTGATTGACAATGAATAGCATGATTGACAATACATATCCTGATTGACAATATATAGTATGATTGACAGTACATAGCATGATTGACAATGCATAGCCTGATTGACAGTACATAGCATGATTGACAGTACATAGCATGATTGACAATACATAGCATGATTGACAATGCATAGCCTGATTGGCAGCACATATCATGATTGACAGTACATAGCATGATTGACAATACATAGCCTGATTGGCAGTACATATCATGATTGACAGTACATAGCATGATTGACAATACATAGCCTGATTGACAATACATAGCCTGATTGACAATACATAGCCTGATTGACAATATATAGCATGATTGACAGTACATATCATGATTGACAGTACATAGCATGATTGACAATGCATAGCCTGATTGGCAGTACATAGCATGATTGACAGTACATAGCATGATTGACAATACATATCCTGATAGACAATGCATAGCATGATTGACAATACATATCCTGATAGACAATACATAGCCTGATTGACAATGCATAGCCTGATTGACAATACATAGCATGATTGACAATGCATAGCCTGATTGGCAGTTCATTTCATGATTGACAGTACATAGCATGATTGACAATGCATAGCCTGATTGACAGTACATAGCATGATTGACAGTACATAGCATGATTGACAGTACATATCATGATTGACAGTACATAGCCTGATTGACAATACATAGCCTGATTGGCAGTACATATCATGATTGACAGTACATATCATGATTGACAGTACATAGCCTGATTGACAATACATAGCCTGATTGGCAGTACATAGCCTGATTGGCAGTACATATCATGATTGACAGTACATAGCAGGATTGACAGTACATAGCATGATTGACAGTACATAGCATGATTGGCAG
>NW_018476354.1:0-1134 GCF_002113885.1 Mizuhopecten yessoensis | reverse complement strand
AGGTATCAATGTGAGAGTTATATAACCGTGTAAGGACGAGACTGTAGTATTTGTAAGTGAGGTTTCTATGTGCCGGTTATATAACCTTGTAAAGACGAGACTGTAGTATTTGATAACGAGGTATCAATGTGACGGTTATATAACCGAGTAAGAACGAGAATGTCGTATTTGATTGCGAGGTATCAATGTGACGGTTATATAATCGTGTAAGGACGAGACTGTAGAATTTGTTAGTGAGGTTTCTATGTGCCGGTTATATAACCTTGTAAAGATGAGACTGCAGTATTTGATAACGTGGTATCAATGTGACGGTTCTATAACCGTGTAGGGACGAGACTGTAGTATTTAAAAGTGAGGTATCAATGTGACGGGTATATAGCCGTGTAAGGACGAGACTGTAGTATTTGCTACTGAGGTATCAATGTGACGGTTATATAACCGTCTAAGGACGAGACTGTAGTATTTGTTACTGAGGTATCAATGTGACGGTTATATAACCGTGTAAGGACGAGACTGTAGTATTTGTTAGTGAGGTTTCTATGTGCTGGTTATATAACCTTGTAAAGATGAGACTGCAGTATTTGATAACGAGGTATCAATGTGACGGTTCTATAACCGTGTAGGGACGAGACTGTAGTATTTAAAAGTGAGGTATCAATGTGACGGTTATATAACCGTCGAAGGACGAGACTGTAGTATTTGTTACTGAGGTATCAATGTGACGGTTATATAACCGTGTAAGGACGAGACTGTAGTATTTGTTACTGAGGTATCTATGTGACGTTCTATAACCGTGTAGGGACGAGACTTTACTTTATGACAGTGAGTTATTAATGTGACGGTTATATTACCGTCTAAGGATGAGACTATAGTATTTGATAGCGAGGTATCAATGTGACGGTTATATAGCCGTGTAAGGACGAGACTGTAGTATTTGATAGCTAGGTATCAATGTGACGGTTATATAATCGTGAAAGGACGAGACTGTAGTATTTGTTAGTGAGGTATCTATGTGCCGGTTATATAACCTTGTAAAGACGAGACTGTAGTATTTAATAGTGAGGTATCAATGTGACGATTATATAACCTTGTAAGGACGAGACTGTATTATTTGATAGCGAGGTATCAATGTGA
>NW_018476353.1:0-1133 GCF_002113885.1 Mizuhopecten yessoensis | reverse complement strand
TAATACCAGGTGAGCGATGCAGGCCCATTGGGCCTCTTGTTCTTTGAATTTTTAGCTCTCCTGGTACGAAGTGCCAGTTGATCTTAAGGTATAGTGTGACTTCTTCATAAGAACTGGAGAATCGGTAGGGCCATGATATTTGGCCTGTAGGTCCCTGGGACAGAATGCTATAAATTTCCTCAAATAAGTGACCTTGACCTACTTTCAAGGTAACAACTTCTTCTGAATAACCAGGAGGCCAAGAGTAATATACTTGACCAGTAGATATACCTGGCATGAAGCAATACAGGCACTCTTGGCCTCTTGTTATTATTACTGGATAAACAAAATATTTTGATACTAGGTATGCAAGGTTTTGGTGCTGAAATATAATTAGAAGTTCAAAGTGTGCAAATGACACAGCTAGGGATATTTTTACTTTTATCCTATTTCATAACTTGGCCTCTTCTACAAATACATTTATTAATTAAATGTCAAACAAGAGCTTATTGATTAACAGCTTGATTTGTGGCCAATAACAAACTAACCAATTCTTTGATTAGGGCAAGAATTTAATTTTGAATACCACTAGTCAGTTGTGGTAGTCGTTTACAATTTGTATTAGTCTATGTGCAAATTCCACTAACCCAATATAATTGAACAAGATAAGCAATATCAAAGTTTAAATAGTCAATTGGGCTAGCACTTTTTAGAATCACTAGTTGAGCTTGAGATTTCCCAGTGTCATATTATCAATCTTCCCTTATTGTCTAGTCCTGAAGATCTAGATCAAATATCAGTAGAGTAGTGGAAAGCATTTATAAAATGTGTATGTCTGTTTCTTCAGATAATTTGTTTTGAACAGTACAGCACATGGGGAATGCCAGGGTTTGCAGGGCCTTGTATAGCTTCATGTATGGTATGTGTACAATGATTATATCAGTGACCTTTATTTATAAACATGTTTAGTTGAAGAAGCAGCTAACGACTATTTGAAAAAGATCCGGACTGTGTTCCCAGGGGACAGTATTCCAAGGTTTGACATGCTTTTGCTAGGAATGGGTCCTGATGGTCACACATGTTCTTTGTTTCCTGGCCACCCTCTACTGCAGGTATGTTGTAGTTGTCAAATGTTCTCTGGACATTCTCTAATA
>NW_018476352.1:0-1133 GCF_002113885.1 Mizuhopecten yessoensis | reverse complement strand
AAGGTGACAGAATTGCATTGAAAGGATTCTGCAAGACGTCATCAGATACTAAGGGAAACACTTCATCCGATAGAAAAAGCGCACTCTTTGCTTCTTTGAGAAAAAAACTCAAAATGAAAGAGGCAGGAAAAACATGTACACCTGATGAAAATCCAAGAAAAAAATCACACCTCTCTGGCAACAAAAATGCAAAGAAGTCGACACGCAAAATAGAACTTGGATGGCTACATTATGACATTACATCTCAGATGTTCAAACAGGTCCGCAAACGGAATGGAGGGGGTACCAGGAAATTGGATGTAGATAAAGAATCTGACAAAGGTGATTTAGAAGAAAAAGCTAAGGCACTATTCTTTCCCCATGGAATGTCAAAGATAGGTGCAATTGAAGATTACACAACAGAAGTGCGTGACTTTTCTGAGGACCTGATTACATCAATGGAGACAGTTGGTGAGATGTACCAAAGGACTGGAATGAATGTTTTAAGGTTCTTTCTGGCAACTACTCTGAAGTCTTCATCGAAGAGTTTTGGTGGTAATTTTGCTGTTGGAACATCATCAACTGCTTCAAATACCGCTACTGCTGTGGCACAAGCTAGTCATTTGAATATTTCATTCTCGTCTTGTTCGGCATCGAGCAGTGACTCGCTACCCAGTCTCAACAACAGCATCCATACAGAAACAAAGTATAACACTTCTCTGTCTACAGAAACTAGTAAAGCCCTTAGTACGTCTACTCCGCAAAGTGTCCTTAACCCTTTACCTACCTTCTCTGGCATGGATTCAATGATTATGCCTACATCTATGACAGACACTGACCATACAGCTGACACACTTAATTGGGAGGCACGAGCTGACACTTAGGATACTCCTGACAAGATGGAGTTACTGGATGACTCAGAAACAGAAATCTTTTTCCGTGTTCTGGAAAAGTCCATTAGTGAACAGAATGACATAACCTTGCCACAGGAGGTCTTCACGCCTCTTGAGATGAACATACATCGCGGTCCAATGGCATTCAAGGAATTGATCGGATATTTTAAAGATCCTAGTATCGCCAAGCGACAGCTTATCATAACTCGCATCCTGCCAAATGGAGACAGTGAATTGGCTGAAGACACAGGGGGAGTCTGG
>NW_018476351.1:0-1133 GCF_002113885.1 Mizuhopecten yessoensis | reverse complement strand
TACACACCAAATTCTATCTAACCTACTCTAACAGAGATGATTCCAAAAAGAAAAAGGCAATATCCCACACTGACAGGTATGATTCTATGACACGATGCATACACAGCCTTTAAGTTCCTTTCGCATTATCCGTATCAAGTGTTGATTGAACACACTTAAAAATCATTGACTTTTCATTACAACGCTTAAAAGCATTTAGAGAATTGCAACTTTTTAGAATTTTTGTTTACCTTGGTGTACTGCTATTAGCTTTAGCCTGAACCAAATATAAAATGTCAGTATTTGTACAGAGTGCACATGCATAGTGTCAGTGTTTAAAAGCTTGGTAGCCCTATATCTGTCACAGACAATTACGGTTAGAACTTACCACAGGTTTAATATCTTAGGTGCTGCTCACCTTCAACATGTACTTTTAAAAATTAAATTGCAGGATATTTAAAATATGAAATTTCCAGTAATTTTTATTAACTTATGCACAGATTTAGGATAATGATATACTTGTAGAATTTAAACAAATATTGGATAAATACAATAATGGGCTATTTAAAGCTGTAGAGGAAACGATAAAGACAAGGAAACTCCACCTAGTCAGGGGCTTCACCGAGTTATTTATATCTCTATGTTACTCTTTGCTGTGCTATGAATCAGAACAACCTTCAGGATACATTGTTCAGAGATAATAATATTCTCTCTTACATAATAGGTCAAGGGCAGAGTATTGTAATGATGACTAATTGGTACTAACACTGCAGGACTGCTGACAGGAAATCAGTGGCACAGACGTTACATCATTCTCAAGAAAAAATCTACACGTACACTGAACACAATTTATTCGCGAGCTCTGGACTAGGGATGACAATAGAATTATCAGTAAATCTTACCGCTGGCACCATGTTTTAACTCATTCATAACCTACAATTACACATAGGTAAATCAGATAGGTAATCCTCTACCCACTAATCACTTAATCTATCTGTAGTCTCAACCTGTAGACAACATATATAGTAGTTATTGTTATGCGTCTCCTCTTTAACACCACATATAAATTAACAGAAAATCACCTCATATATACATCTCCTCAACAGATTATACCCTCACCTCAGCATCTTAACACACAGATTATACCCTCACCT
>NW_018476350.1:0-1133 GCF_002113885.1 Mizuhopecten yessoensis | reverse complement strand
AACCACCTTACTAGCCTTAACATTTCTATAGAACCACCTTACTAGTCTTAACATTCCTATAAAACCACCTTACTAGCCTTAACATTCCTATAAAACCATCTTACTAGCCTTAACATTTCTATACTCGTAACTACCTTACTAGCCTTAACATTTCTATACTCGTAACAACCTTACTAGCCTTAACATTTCTATACACATAACCACCTTACTAGCCTTAACATTTCTATACTTGTAACCACCTTACTAGCCTTAACATTTCTAAACTCGTAACAGCCTTACTAGCCTTAACATTTCTATACTCGTAACAACCTTACTAGCCTTAACATTTCTATACACATAACCACCTTACTAGCCTTAACATTTCTATACTTGTAACCACCTTACTAGCCTTAACATTTCTAAACTCGTAACAACCTTACTAGCCTTAACATTTCTATACTCGTAACTACCTTACTAGCCTTAACATTTCTATACTCTTTAATTCCTTACTAGTCTTAACATTTCTATACTTGTAACCACCTTACTAGCCTTAACATTTCTATACTTGTAACCACCATACTAGCCTTAACATTTCCATACTCATAACTCCCTTCCTAGCCTTAACATTTCCATACTCATAACCACCTTTCTAGCCTTAGCATTTCTATACTCGTAACTACCTTACTAGACTTAATATTTCGATACTCATAACCACCTTACTAGCTTTAACATTTCTATACCCATAACCACCTTATTAGCCTTAACATTTCTTTACTTGTAACTACCTTACTGCCCTTAACATTTCTATACTCGTAACCACCTTACTAGCTTTAACATTTCTATAACCATAACCACCTTATTAGCCTTAACATTTCTTTACTTGTAACGACCTAACTAGCCTTATCATTACTATACTCGTAACTACCGTACTAGCCTTAACATTTCCATACCCGTAACCACCTTACTAGCCTTTACATTTCTATACTCGTAACTACCTTACTAGCCTTTACATTTCTATACTCGTAGCTACCTTACTAGCTTTAACATTTTTATACCCGTAACCACCTTACTAGCCTTTACATTTCTATACTTGTAATCACCTAACTAGTCTTAACATTTCTATACTCGTAGCTACCTTACTAGCCTTAACATTT
>NW_018476349.1:0-1132 GCF_002113885.1 Mizuhopecten yessoensis | reverse complement strand
TGGTCAAAGCGGGGCACAGGCGAGACATCAATCTGAATGGCTTGTTATTTCTATAGTCCACTTTTTGCTGTAGTGAAGATTAAATCTTTGTATTTAGAATCTGATCAATGTTTGTAAACCAAAGCCATCACATAGACGTGACTAATTGTAGAACTTGAACTTTGAACCAACTGGGTCGTTAGCGTTGTTTATGGCCCGGTAACAATTGTAAATAAAACACTATTGCAAACTTCTGGGTTCTGACACAATTCTCAAATCTTGTCACATATTATAGCTGTCACACATATTAGCAACAACTTGCAATGATTCCCAACACTATTAAAAAGGGAGATAATTCTGTCTGTTATGATAGAAATCTTTGATAAGTCCACAAATGTTATATGTACTAATAATATACTGACCTTTATTTAACTCCTCAAATGTCCTATAATTATAATTATATCTGTATATATGTACTGGTCAGCAGATGTCATATCCTTAAATATACATGTTTTTCTTCTAAAATTTTATATCCTTATCACCTATCTCCTATTGGCACACAGATATCAAATACAGTGTGTTTATAATGTATTTCACTATTTGATGATGAAGAAATAGTAGATGAGGTTGCTTTTGAGGTCTGAAGGTCAAAGTTCCAGTTATAGTTACTTCACAATATAGTCTCAGGTACTGTGCAATAACTGACAATCATAATGCTATTGACAGCAGCATTTACAATAGTTTACAGAGTGTGACAACAGGAACTGGTTGGTAATGTTACACACCTCATCCAAATGAAGCTTTGATAAATTTGTTTTACTGTATTCTAGTTTTATAGGTCTGATTGTGTTCCCATGTCATTATCATACACTTGAAAGACTTATGTTGTAGGCTCAAAAACAGTAAAGCATTTTATTGGAACGCTTTAATTTTGTCTGGCAAATACATTAATACATCCTATACAGTACAACAAAGACCGGGTAAGCTTTGGGCGCTCCGACGCTGTGTTGTGATGAAAGAGAACTAAAAGTTACAAGTCGTGTTTGGAAACAAAGAACGTATCTGCAAAGCAATTTAACTGCTAATACTTTGAATTTGTTTCCGATAAAAATAGATCATTGTTTTATCCTATTACCCCCCTCCCCTATTTATA
>NW_018476348.1:0-1132 GCF_002113885.1 Mizuhopecten yessoensis | reverse complement strand
CGCGGTTCATTTCACCATGGCCTTCATATTACCATACTACACTGGTATAGTTCCACCACAGTTTTCCTTTGGACTCTTTCACCCTCCTTATTTAGGGCGAATATATAGCATTACAGCAAATATTAGTACACACTATTCTACGTGCATGTTCATTACATGAATGATAACGGCAAAATTATACCACTAGGCTTTTATAGATTTTACCAGTGAAGGGCAAAAGTTTGACTGTATACTATATAGTATATTATGCATGTATTATTTCTAAAACTTTTATGCATATAGTATCTACCAAACGACACATTATGATTGAAAAGAAAAATAAATTTCAAATAATATTTATAATAGTAAAACAATGTGAAAGGGCAAGGGTGTAAAGGTCAAGTTAAGCTTTGGGGCTATTAGATATTTCACTCGCAGTGGAATTGAATCATAGTATCAACATCCATCATTGATAAATAAACATCTTACCAACCTGTTATCACAAAGGAGATTGTCATCATCAGTATAAATAGAATGTAAATAATAAATTTAAACAGTTTTTGAAATGCAATCATAAAAGTCATAAAAGTGTTTTACAACTCAACAGATTTTATATAGGTTTAAAACATTCAACTGATCACCTGGTTTAGGAGCGATCACATACATGTTTTGTGACTATACAGATATTGCATAAGTTTTAAACATTGAACTGACTTATTGCTCTTGGTGCAATTATAATTATCAATCATTTGTGATCAATAGTCAACTCAAGTCTATTTAACTCCAATGATAAATTCAATGTGATGCACTCTGAAGTATTCAAACACATACAAACTATACTTTTGGGTATTTAAAACCATCAGTAATCCCTTTTAACAGGGACTATAACTTTGTATTACCTTTCTCATTCAACGTATTTCTATTAAATATATTTATCTGCAGTTCAACATTTTTCCCAATTAAATAAGATCAGGATTATTGTGAAAAAGTAAAAATCACATCTAATACATAATTATGGAATTCATATGCATATAAAATTAAAGTACCAAAAAAACAATGATTTTTAATAAAATTAAAATCTTTTAAATGTAACAACATCCTCTGACACCTGAAAAAGAAGTTCAATAACTTTCATTTCATTTTTAAAGAAAAT
>NW_018476347.1:0-1132 GCF_002113885.1 Mizuhopecten yessoensis | reverse complement strand
CTGTTCTGCCTTTCCTTGGTCATGGCGAACACTTAAGGATCGGTCTGTCCGTCATCACACGTTGTCGTTGGCGGTGGCAGTCACAGTTAAGTTTTCCAGACTTTTTTTCGCCACCATTTACCATATCAATTTGTAACTTTGTAAGTGGCTTAATCATAATAGATTACAGATCAAGTTCGAACCACGTGCCAATATTATTTTTTTTTATGCTGGAGTTACATGTATGGCCCTTCACACATTGGAATTGTTCTCATAATTAACTGTTTGCCATACTTTGTTCATTACCGCTTGCCACTTAGTATGTGGCTTTATCATAATGGATTACAGTTATAGTTCAAACCCTGTGTCAATATTTCATTTGTTGCTGGAGTTATGGCCTTTGCACATAAGAAATCTCATAATTAATGTTTTCCCGGACCTTTTTTCGCTACCACTTGCAACATCAATTTGTGACCTAATATGTGGCTTTATCATAATGGATTACAGTTAGAGTCCAAACCCTGTGTCAATATTTCATTTGTTGCTGGAGTTATGGCCTTTGCACATAAGAAATCTCATAATGAATGTTTTCCCGGACTTTTTTTCGCTACCACTTACAACATCAATTTGTTACCTAATATGTGGCTTTGTCATAATGGATTACATTTTGAGTTCAAACCCCGTGTTAATATTCCATTTTGACTGGAGTTATGGCCCTTTTGCACATAGGAAATTCTCATAATTAACTGTTTTCCATATTATTTGCAACTTAGTATACATGTATAATGGATTACAGTTTGAGTTAGAATCCAGTGTCCATGTTCTATTTTTTCTGGAGTTATAGCCCTTTGCACATAGGAAATTCTTATAAGTAACTGGTTTTTTTTCCGTCAACACATGCACTTCCTTCGAATTGCAGTTTTCTTCTATAGGTGACACCCGTCCTCATATGACCCTGGCTGTTGCGAGGACATAAACCACCTGATACAGTACATACTTTGAAGCCCTTCTGTATGGCTTGATGATGTTTTCAAACCAATGGTCTGGAGCATTACTTGGTTAAGAAGGCAGAATGCCGTTTAACAGAGGGTCTCTCTCATAATACTCTGGCTTCCTAGAGGGAGGAGTGGGGTCCCAAAGGGGGATTCTCCAA
>NW_018476346.1:0-1132 GCF_002113885.1 Mizuhopecten yessoensis | reverse complement strand
CGATCTCCATAGATCCATGAAGGAAATGGACGAGACCAACAGGGTCGCACACAAAGTGTCAAGAGATAAAAGATATGGTTACCAGTACGGAAACCAGAGGTACCGTCCTTACCAGGCTCAACATAAAAAGTATTATGAGTCGGAGCGTTGTGGCTACAGTGGCCGAGGTCATTTCTCTTACCGTGAGGCCTACAATTAGGGCCAGCAGCAATCACACAAGAAGTCAAAAAACTTCAGGAAGGGGGCGGACAGAAAACAGTTACAACGCTGCAGGCTGTTGAGCCCCCGAATGCACAGGTAAGTTTACCTGCTATTGACTGGCAACAATTTTTAGCCAAAAATATGACAACAATGTTGTTTAAAGTTGAACATTTTCAAGCTGGAAATGTAAAAAGTTGCATTACTTACTGGGAAAGTTTAACATCTGATCCAGTTATTTTAAGCACTATCAGAAAGGGGCTGAAAATTGAATTTAATGGTGCTGAACCAATGTCAAACAGTACACATTTTCACGAACATAAGTTTGGTCAGAAGGAACGACTTATTATTAGTAATGAATTAAATAAATTGTTGAAAACACAAGTCATTGTTAGAGTTCAATCAGCCCAGGGTGAAGTTTTCTCAAATATCTTCACTAGGCCAAAAAAGGACGGTACATTTAGATTGATTCTCAATTTAAAAGATCTGAATGTTTTATACAGACATTTCAAAATGGAAACGTTGAAAACCGCAATCAATCTTGTTTCAAAAGATTGCTACATGGCATCTATTGACTGGAAGGATGCATACTATTCCATTTCCGTTTATGAACATTTTCAAAAGTTCCTTCGATTCAAATTTGAGGGACTAATTTACCAATTTGGCGTGTGCGCCACGCATGTTCACAAAAATAACAAAACCACTTTTTGCTGAACTCCGGAAAAAAGGTTTTCTCAGTGTTATTGGGGGATAGCATACAGGAATGTCAACATAATGTTGTTGAAACAGTACACAGTTCTGCTCAAGCAGGGTTTGTGGTGCATCCCGTCAAGTCCATTTTTGAACCTTCTCAGATTATTGAGTATTTAGGGTTTATTATCACTTCAAGGGATATGACAATATCACTGACACAGAGCAAGAAAACCAAATTGTT
>NW_018476345.1:0-1131 GCF_002113885.1 Mizuhopecten yessoensis | reverse complement strand
GCAATGGGTGCAGCAGATTTATTTTGGTCGCTTTTGTGTCCCAAATTAGGGGACACCAAAGCAAATCCCCAATTATGTAATACCTACAAGGTTGTGCATATTATCACAATGAAAGGAAAAAACAGAGAAACATCAATATCCGATGACAGACTCGTTTGCTCGGTTGATTCAAAGCACAAGTTGTTGGGTGTGCTGTCTTCTGATTTATGTACCCTTTTAGTGTAACAGTAGTATTAGGTCTTAGTATACAATCCGTATTCCCAGCGTTCTTCACCAGACCAAGAATGTTGTGATAGCAAGATCTTTGTTCCTCAATGTCATGCATCTAAATGCTAAAAACCATGGTGTATCCAATTGCTTTCCATCAAAACGGACAATACATTTGTTCCAAATATAGCTGGTACAGCTGCGTTGTAATTACTGTGAAAAATTCAATGATGACGTGCATCTCATTAGCATTGCCAACCAACTTGTATCTCCTGTATCTCCTCTCCTGTTATGACCTTGGATCCTTCTGCATACACTTCTTCACTTTTAAAGAATCTTGTGAATAATCTAGATTCATCCTACATCTCGCTCGGATGTGACCTGGCTGTCGGCATCTCGAACAGATAACCTCTTGCTTACTCTCCAACCCATCCCAATCATTACACTGCATATGTCTTATTCTTATAGAATTAACCTCAACCATAGCTATTTTAATTTACACAGTTGCGTTTAAATAATCCATATCTTGTCCAGTACGCTGCTGACCACCTCATTCAGAGATCTGTTTCTCCAATCGCTGAATGCCTGCAGATAACCGATTCACCATTTAACGTAGATATTCCTTCTCCTTGTAGAGTTAATTCGAAGAAATGGTGCCAAGTTAAAGTAATACACAAACCCGAATATTAAATTTACAAATAACAAAATTATATACAAAAATACAACAAAGAATAAAGTGCTACAGAATCTAAATTCACTAAAATTTCAATCCTCCAAATGCAAAACAAGTGACCAAGAAGGCCTGTATCGCTCACCTGGATAATAAAGCAACCATAAGAAATCATTCTTATTACATAAAAGCCCTCCAAGAAGATAGAGTTTAAAGATTTAAACCTCTAATTTCCCTATTGGGCCCCGCAACTC
>NW_018476344.1:0-1131 GCF_002113885.1 Mizuhopecten yessoensis | reverse complement strand
GACTACTTAAGTTCAAATAATGTGAGGCTTTTGTACGGACTACTTCATATCTATTTTTGACTCTATGAACCTTTTTTATGGATGACTACACAAGTAGTCCTACATGTAACAATCTGCACCTAATACACGGACTACTACAGTCCAAATTGTCGTACACAATTGTAAGGAATACTACATATTTAGACCGGACAACATTTCGCGCAGTAGGAGCTAGATATGTCGGTTCACTCACATGATGTTATGGTGATGCTGCAAAAGGATGATAAAAACGCTGCAGAAGAAAAGTGTTGTCTTATTACAACCATAACTAAAACCCCTTTACGGGTCTCTGTTCCACTGTACTTTTTTTTCTATATACAGCAACATCCCCTTAATTTCCGTTAAGATATAACTGTATATTTCCGTTACCCAGGTTACTCATTCGGTTAGAGCAATGGTGTTACAATCTGAAGTTCTGGGCTCGAATCGCGGTATTGGCCCACTATTGTTTTCACACTCATACAGTGTGGTTGATTAAGTGTTGCTTATTTCATCTTTATTATTTCTCATTAAGTACAGGGAAGGTTGGGTTTCTTAAGTTATGATTTACCGATGCGGGATAAAACATTATTTTGCAGTGGTACGGGGATCCATAAGTTTGCCCTACAGTCTATAATTAGGATTTTAATTAGAACATTCCTTCATAACGTCACCCTGCTTCAGGATTTGTTTACAGCACTGATACGTGCAAAACGTCATTTGGGTAAAGTTGCAGCTGGTTGTGATATCTATTTTTCTTTTCTAACGCTTGGTAAGCTAATAAGATATTGCATCGAGAAAGGACTCATTCAGTGGTACAACTAATGGTATACGTAGTATCTATTCTCTCCAAATGTGGTTTTTAGACTTTTGTGACGGATGACGTACATTTCGGGCATGCAGAGAAGCATTTAAACATCGTGAACATTTTCACTGGCCCGCATCAAAAGGTATATTTTAGTTGGAAACATTACCTGATGTTGTCGCTATGGCTTCGGCGGTTGTAGCTGTTGTGTACCGAGGTGTTGTACCATCCTGAGTTGTTGACGAAACTGTAGTTGTTGTTGTTGGGGTTGTTGTTGTATCTAAAGCTGTAGTCGTTGTATCTTGAGT
>NW_018476343.1:0-1131 GCF_002113885.1 Mizuhopecten yessoensis | reverse complement strand
TTCTCCAAAACCCCTGAACCAATTTCAATGAATTTTGCAGGGACCGTCTATGGACAATGGTCAACAAAAAGAGTGGCCGGTTTAGTCCCAAGCCCCTCAGGGGCCTGAGGGGCGGGGCCAAAAGGGGTCAAATTGACTAAAATTTCAAAAATCTTCTTCTCAAGACCCAGATATGGTAGAATCAAATACTCTTCATAGATGGAAGGGTCTTAAGGTGCTTTACCAAAATTGTGAATTTCTTGACCCGGGGGTCTCATGTTTCCCCCTGGGGAGGGGGTAAACTTTACTATAGTTTATATAGGGAAATCACATTTTGGACCAACATTTGTTTAATTTCCATTGGAAGTAATTCAATTTGGGTTAGCATTATCAGTATTAGGTAGCAGTTTGATAGTATGCACATATGAGCCCTGACTGATCCCCAGGGGCTGATGGATGGGGCCAAAAAGGCTTGAATTGACTGAAATTTCAAAAAATCTTCTTCTCAAGAACCAGATATGGTAGAATCAAATACTCTTCATAGATGGAAGGGTCTTAAGGTGCTTTACCAAAATTGTGAATTTCTTGACCCGGGGGTCTCATGTTTCCCCCTGGGGAGGGGGTAAACTTTACTATAGTTTATATAGGGAAATCACATTTTGGACCAACATTTATTTAATTTCCATTGGAAGTAATTCAATTTGGGTTAGCATTATCAGTATTAGGTAGCAGTTTGATAGTATGCACATATGAGCCCTGACTGACCCTCAGGGGCTTATGGGTCGGACCAAAAAGGCTTGAATTGACTGAAATTTCAAAAATCTTCTCTCAAGACCCAGATATGGTAGAATCAAATACTCTTCATAGATGGAAGGGTCTTAAGGTGCTTTACCAAAATTGTGAATTTCTTGACCCTGGGGTCTCATGTTTCCCCCTGGGGAGGGGGTAAACTTTACTATAGTTTATATAGGGAAATCACATTTTGGACCAACATTTGTTTAAATTCCATTGGAAGTAATTCAATTTGGGTTAGCAATATCAGTATTAGGTAACAGTTTGATAATAAGCACATATAAGCCCTGACTGACCCCCAGGGGCTGGTTGGTGGGGCCAAAAATGGTTGAATTTATTGAAATTTCAAAAATCTTCTTT
>NW_018476342.1:0-1130 GCF_002113885.1 Mizuhopecten yessoensis | reverse complement strand
TTTTTTTTTTTTTTTTACAAATTGGTCGCCGATAATTTTAATATTATGCGAGGAAAGACGCGAATGTTTCCGAAAATATTCCTGTTTAATCGCGTTTGTTGTGGAGGTTTTATAACAATATTTTGATTTGGTAAGTTTATTTAACGGGTGTTAAACATATACACAGGTAAACTGTAAAAAGGGATCTATAGATTCCTGTGGGTGGTCGGGTAGTGCAGTGGCTAGCGCACTCGCCTTTCAGCATTACGGCCAGAGTTCGATTCCCCGATCAGACGTGAAACGATTAAGAGGCCACTTGCCCGACCACGTGGTTTTTTTCTCTGTGTTCCTCCCATATAACGACCCTATTTCCGCTTCCATCCTGGGCCAATAGAAGTGAAAAATATAAGTTGCAATAAGTTGTTCCAAAATTGTTAAAAAAATACCTAAATTTTATATTTATAAAAACTTCTTCACACATTCAAAATCTGAACTAGAAAGTTGTTCTTAACAATAAATTATGTCAGTGAAAATTGACAGAAACAAACAACATCATAATGACACGTGTGTGTGCAAAGCTTATATACTAACAGAATGGAAAAAGAATAAAGTACTTTCATGAAATGTATACCCACCGATAGTTCCCACAAAGATCAAGATAAGTCTTGATAAACGATGTTTTATTGTACAATTGCATGAATGCACCAACTAGTGTGCCCTGATTACCAGGGTAACATCAAACACAAACCAAGTTGTCCTCACAAACATGGCTTTACCTAAATCATAGACCAAACTGTTCAAACAAACAAGTTTCCGTTGTATATACAAACCAAAGGTTCTAAATTAACAAGTTTTAAACGTACATACAATCAAAAGCTTGGATACACTATGCACAAAAACCGAACTGTGTATACTTACAATGTTATACTTTACACACAACAAACTGTTCAAACTAACAAAGTTTTATTTTACACACAGAAACAAATATGTTCAGACGATCAAGGTTATATAGACTGCTCACCCTGACAAAATAGTACACTATACACAAGGAAGGATTCCGTTGTACCCGAAACACAAAGTGTATAGACTAACAAGTTTTGACTACACACACAAAACAAAGCATCTAGACTAACAAGATTCAACTGTGCACA